>NC_091474.1:89357146-89497146 GCF_036971445.1 Narcine bancroftii
TCTTTGCTTTCCACTCACATCCCACTTTAAGTGATCCCTTTGCCATGGGTGCTCTGTGATTAGTAAGGATTGCTTAAGGGGGGATGTGGGTGGAAGGGAAGGTTGAGAATCACTGCTCTAGACCCAATTGTTACTGAAAGAAATGATATTATCAAGAACACAATTTTGACCAATATTAGTCTTGAATCCTTTTTCCCCAAGTCCGCTTCCCTTGACATGTGTTTGGCCTCTTTATAATAGTCGAGGTGGTTACATCAAATAGATTAGAATGGGACTGGGGCATAGAATTAATGTGGTGGGTGAATGGAAATTCAGGTGCATCCTTGGGGCTTGAACACAGGTGTGCTATAAAGCAATCGATCTATCCAGATTTGGTTTCTCTGGTGTCCAGGTTACCACTTTATGGCCACCAATTACAGTAGATTGGAAGTGCAGTGAATCACTGCTTCACTTGGAAGGACTGGGTCATTGAGCAATGGGAAAGCAAGTGGTAAAAGGGTGGGAGCTGCAACTCTTGTAATTACATGGGAAAATGTCACAAGAAGCAAAGTGGGGATTGGAGAAGGAACCAGAGAGTCACAAGATGACCTCTTGGGTGTTGACCTGTGCTCCTCTCCCTGCCCCTTCTTCCTTCCCCCCCCCCCCCCTCCCCCTGGCATTTCCTGCTTTTGCTCATATTGAAACAATGGCTACATATCTCCACCACCTGTGGTGAACCTGTTGAGTTTCTCCAGCACGGTTGTGTATTTAGCAGTTTTTTGGAGAGTGAGTGGTGTCTTCAAAATGTTAAAAGGAGTGAAAAGTGGAAAATCTGGCTGATGATAGAAATTTGAAGCTTGCAAAAATTGAGCAATGCCACCAGTCATTCCACCCTGATGTGATCACACTTGATCTTCTATTTAAGACCATAGATGTAGAAATGTTGCTTCCTATTGTGGGAGAATCTAGGACAAAAGGGCACAGATTCAAGTTTGAACTGCATCCACAATATAGAGAAATTTATTCAACCCGAGGGGAATAAATCAGTAGTAAAACACAAAAAATATGTAGACACCATGGTTGAAGTAAAAGCACACAAAACTGGAGAAACTCAGCAGGTCAAACAGGGTCCTTTGATATAGTAAAGGTTTTTAAAAAAATTAAAAATGCATAACTGACATTTCGAGCTCAAGCCCTTTGTCAAGGTATCTGTGCCAGGGATAAATGTGTGGATTTTGTTGCCACAGCTAATTGTGGAGACCTAATCTTTGGATGTGTTTAGGTTCTCGATGGAAGCAAAAACAAAATCACTATTTATTTTAAACAGAATATTTAAATGGATTTAAAACCATAAAACAGAGGAGCAGAAAGGTAAAGTTAGCAGAGCTGGGATTTTTCTCTATGGAGCGTAAGTAAAGGACGAAAGGAGATTTATTGGAGGTCTACATAGATAGAGTGGACAGCAAGGGCAAGAATAGTAAATGCCAGAGGACATGTGTACAAAGTGAATGGAGGGAAGTTTAGGGAAGACATCAGGTAATTGTGGGTGCCTGGAATGTCTTGCCAGGGATGGTAGTGGAGGCTAAAACAGGGGCATTTAAGAGGCTCTTGGACAGATGGATGGAATAGAGGGAAGGTTTAGTACTTTCTATAAGGATACATGGGTTGGCACAACATTGAGGGCCAAAGGTGCTGTACAGTAATGTTCCAGGTGTAAATAGGCTATTCAGCCCATTGAGTCTGCCCTAATCACAAACTTGTCCATTTTCTCCACTCATCCCCACTGCCTGACCTTCTCCCAACAACTTTTGATTTTCCTAAAATTTGCCTTAAACTTTCTCATTTTTAAAGCTTTATTTTCACCCAAGCCTGTCAACTAAAAATATATATTTAATCACATTGGAAATGTTAACACAAGACTAATTGCAATTAAAGCCAAGTGAAATAATTTAATTTGCATATGATGGGAGCAAAGATGGTTGATGCTACAAACATTGCTGAAGCAATTGCATGAAGATTTTCTAAAAACATTGTTTTGATGAAAAAGTCTGATTTGGTTGTATTATCACTCTTTGGAACTTGCTGAGTACTTGTACAAGTCTTTGAAGCGCGGTGGAGAGATCAAGGGTTTGCTGCTGAGATCTTTATTTCAATAATAAAGAGCTTAGTTCGAAGAATCAGGATTCAAAACCTAACCTCAAACATGTTGTCTATTCCCAAGCTTGTATGTCATTTGTTATCTGTAGGAAAACAAGTTTGCAACATGTCATAGAAGTGAGGAAGTTATCACCTGCATCTAGTTCTACTTTCCCTTCCAAAACTTCCCTCAATGTCCTTCCCCTTCCCTTTCCTTCTTTAGGATACTTCTTGCCACTCACCTCCCTGGCCCTCCAACCAAACACATGATCAGCATAAACAAGGCAGGAACTAAGTCATAGATTCTCAAGGTGGGGCGAGGGAATATTTTGGCAGGCTTAATATTTTAATGGGGCATAGGAATATTTTGGGAAATAATTTAAAAAGTTGGTTTGAAAAAAAATCATTATGTTGGTTGAAAGATGTGACTTGGTAACACTGTCAGTACATCACAATTGTGATAACTTCCAAGTAAAATCACATTGTGCTTTTTATTTTCATCATGTGTTTTTGCTCTTCTGATGTTTCTCCATTGATTGTTATTATCTTGGGTTAACATTGATTTTTTTTTGGACTGGTCTTGTTATCCATTCCATATATCAATAATATATCTTCCTCCATACCCCTTTACTTTTTCAGTTCAGGAGTGTATCTTTGTGCACTAGTGTATTGATATTGTGGGGGTGGGGGTGGGGAGGGGGGTGTCTGCCCCAAGTGCCAGCATGAGGGGAACTCCAAAATCAGGGGAAAAAATTAGGGACCCCTGAAAGTAAAGCACAAGGCTAGTGCAGTTTTAATGCACGGAAAAAATTTCAGAAACTGAGCTAGTGTTTTTTTTTATTTTTTTAGGATCTGTATTCTTCCTTTGATTCAATCATTACTTTTATTACATTTTTCAATTCTGAGACACAAAATATTGATTAATCTGTTTCTGGGAGCTCGCGCTACAGTAGATTCAAAATGAGCAGACCAAGCAAGCAAAAGATTCGTCAATATTCAGTGGGGTTCTTGAAGTTTGGGTTTACACCTGCTGTACACAATAAATGTGCATATTTTTGTCTATTATGCTAAGAGACTTTGACAAATGAGTCAATGAAAGCAGGCTGTCTTTGAAGCACGACCAATTACACAAAGACCTGAAGTTGCCAAGACTGAAGGCTTTTATTTACAAGAGGTGGACAGCATCCCTGTGTTGGTTGCTTTCACTGGCCTGTGCTGGGGGGAGGCTTGTGGATGATAGCCTTTAAGGGGAAGAAAGGGGGAGGAGTCATGAGCCAGCCAATGAGAGCAGGATCAACCAGGAAAGGTCATGACATTTACATATGGAAAATATATACAATAGTGGTTTTACCGCAGTCTTGAAACTCATTTATGGGTAAAATATCGAACCATGTCCATTCGAAATTGGAATATTTTAAATCACTAAGAGAAATTTGAAAATTGATCAAAAATCACTTCATTATCCACTGCGCTAACTATAGCCCTGAATCGTACCCTTGAAGCCAACTATGAAATTTCTCTCCTGATGGCAAAACGTGGGAAGGATCATATGATTGGGGAGGATTAAACCTGCAATATCATTGTTTCTCAAAACATTTCTGCAAAAGGGTGACAAAGATGTCTGAATAATAGTACTGTCTGCAACAGAAAGATGACATGGGTCAAGATGTTGAAAAACAGCTTATTGAGAAGTTGAAAGTTCTTAATACAACTGGATGAATTTACTGTATGGGAGAGTGAGACTCCGTTATTGGCATACGTGAGATATATTAATCAGGAAGAGTTTCAAGAAGAGATGTTCTGTGAATCAGAAACAACCACTACTACAGCAAGCTCAAAAATTATTTGGGTGAAAATGAAATATCAAAAGGAAAGATTGCATCTTGTGCTCCAGATGGTGCACCTGCTATGATGGGTTTAAAAAAACAAAACCCGGATGTTTAAAATTAATGAAGGATGAAAATCCAAACATGTTGGTTGCGCATTGTGTTGTCCACCGAGAAAACTTAGTTGGAAGAAAGTTTCCCCTGTTCTACATGAGATGCTGCAATCTGACATCAAGTGTATTGATGCCAGCAAAGCTAATGCCAAATGTGAATGTCTTTTTAAGCAGTTCTGTGTTGATAAAAATGTGGAACGTGTGAGATTATTGCTTCACACTGAAGTAAGGTGGTTATCAAAGGGAAACTGCTTCAAAAGGTTTATGGACCTGTTTGATTTCCTCAGCGAGCTGAGGACAACCCTGAAATGAAGGTCTTGATGGACATTGAACGAGCAACTCCAAGTAGCAAATATGATGCTCATTGATGCAAAAACAAGGATGTTTGGATTCATGACACTTCTAGAATTATGCAAAGGAATATTTCTGCAAGAAATTTCAATCAATTCTATTAGTTGAATAAGTGTGAGGTAACTAATGCTGCTACAAATGTCATTGTTGGCCATTTGAAAATATTGGTTAGTGACTTCAATTATAGATTTTGTGATTTATTTTTTTAAGGCAATGGATTTTTCCTCTTGGTTAACTTGGCCATTGTTGGTGGATTTAACTGAAGTTCCAGTGCAATACTAAGAGGAGTTATTGGAGTTGTAACATGATGAATCTGTGAAAACTCTGTTCAAAGTGAAAGGAATCATGATGTGGTTCTAACGAGATTGAAAAGAAATACCCAAACTCGACGACTTTAGCAAGGGAACTATTGGTACATTTTCCATCGTCTTATTTAGTAGAATGTGACTTCAGTGCCGTTAGTGATTTATTACAAGCTAAGAGAAATTGACTGGAAATTACAAAACATGGAGATTTAAGGTTGAAACTAATAAAATTAATCCCTCGAATCAAAAAAATCTGCAACCAGTGTCAGGGCAAGATTCCCACTCAAGTGATGACAATTTGTTGAATGCGTGTTTGAGATGGTTGACATATTGAATATGTGCTCCAGTGTATTCCTGACCTTAATTTCATTGAAATACATGTGCAGTAAATGATTTAATTAAAACTTCTTTCTGAATGATTTTTTCTGCTAGTGGTGGGGTGTATGTAGTTTTTGTAAAAATTAAAGTGGGGCTTAGGGTTTAAAAAAAAAAGTTGAGAACCAAGTGGTGTTTGATAAAATATATCTGATAATGCTGCTACAAAACACTATTTTAAAGAGCTGGTTCACTGTCAAAATCTCATTTAAAATGTATGTTTGAACAGTTGGTATAAGACTCTCAACACATTGAACATAAAACATGTATTAGGACAGCAGAGGAACTGGCCCACTTGTCTGTGGGCCATGATGCCCAAGTTAAACTAAAATTCTCTATTCCCTGCATATTCATCTGTCTCTCTGGAAGATTCTTAAGCACTAAATCATAGTGTCTCTTTACACCACTACTCCTGCCAGCCCATTCCAGGCATTGAACCACTCTCTCTGTTATTATTTAAAAATTTTTCCACACATCACCTTTAAACTTTCCTCTCCTAATGCACCAGCAGTCATTCAGGAGACTATTGTGGAGAAACCAATAGGCTTTAATTCACTCTCTTTTCAGTGCCAACCGCTCAGTCCAAGATTCCGCCCTGCTCCAGCTCCCTCAACAGCCCCTAAGGCTAGAGCTGGATGAGGTTCTCACCCTGGATGAGACATATAAGGCAATCGAACAACTGAAAAGTGGCAAAGCAGCAGGTATGGATGGAATCCCCCCCAGAGGTCTGGAAGGCTGGCGGCAAAACTCTGCATGCCAAACTGCATGAGTTTTTCAAGCTTTGTTGGGACCAAGGAAAACTGCCTCAGGATCTTCGTGATGCCACCATCATCACCCTGTACAAAAACAAAGGCGAGAAATCAGACTGCTCAAACTACAGGGGAATCACGTTGCCCTCCATTGCAGGCAAAATCTTCGCTAGGATTCTACTAAATAGAATAATACCTAGTGTCGCCGAGAATATTCTCCCAGAATCACAGTGCGGCTTTCGCGCAAACAGAGGAACTACTGACATGGTCTTTGCCCTCAGACAGCTCCAAGAAAAGTGCAGAGAACAAAACAAAGGACTCTACATCACCTTTGTTGACCTCACCAAAGCCTTCGACACCGTGAGCAGGAAAGGGCTTTGGCAAATACTAGAGCGCATCGGATGTCCCCCAAAGTTCCTCAACATGATTATCCAACTGCACGAAAACCAACAAGGTCGGGTCAGATACAGCAATGAGCTCTCTGAACCCTTCTCCATTAACAATGGCATGAAGCAAGGCTGTGTTCTCGCACCAACCCTCTTTTCAATCTTCTTCAGCATGATGCTGAACCAAGCCATGAAAGACCCCAACAATGAAGACACTGTTTACATCCGGTACCGCACGGATGGCAGTCTCTTCAATCTGAGGCGCCTGCAAGCTCACACCAAGACACAAGAGAAACTTGTCCGTGAACTACTCTTTGCAGACGATGCCGCTTTAGTTGCCCATTCAGAGCCAGCTCTTCAGCGCTTGACGTCCTGCTTTGCGGAAACTGCCAAAATGTTTGGCCTGGAAGTCAGCCTGAAGAAAACTGAGGTCCTCCATCAGCCAGCTCCCCACCATGACTACCAGCCCCCCCACATCTCCATCGGGCACACAAAACTCAAAATGGTCAACCAGTTTACCTATCTCGGATGCACCATTTCATCAGATGCAAGGATCGACAATGAGATAGACAACAGACTCGCCAAGGCAAATAGCGCCTTTGGAAGACTACACAAAAGAGTCTGGAAAAACAACCAACTGAAAAACCTCACAAAGATAAGCGTATACAGAGCCGTTGTCATACCCACACTCCTGTTCGGCTCCGAATCATGGGTCCTCTACCGGCACCACCTACGGCTCCTAGAACGCTTCCACCAGCGTTGTCTCTGCTCCATCCTCAGCATCCATTGGAGTGCTTTCATCCCTAACGTCGAAGTACTCGAGATGGCAGAGGTCGACAGCATCGAGTCCACGCTGCTGAAGATCCAGCTGCGCTGGATGGGTCACGTCTCCAGAATGGAGGACCATCGCCTTCCCAAGATCGTGTTATATGGCGAGCTCTCCACTGGCCACTGTGACAGAGGTGCACCAAAGAAGAGGTACAAGGACTGCCTAAAGAAATCTCTTGGTGCCTGCCACATTGACCACCGCCAGTGGGCTGATATCGCCTCAAACCGTGCATCTTGGCGCCTCACAGTTTGGCGGGCAGCAACCTCCTTTGAAGAAGACCGCAGAGCCCACCTCACTAACAAAAGGCAAAGGAGGAAAAACCCAACACCCAACCCCAACCAACCAATTTTCCGCTGCAACCGCTGCAACCGTGTCTGCCTGTCCCGCATCGGACTTGTCAGCCACAAACGAGCCTGCAGCTGACGTGGACTTTTTACCCCCTCCATAAATCTTCGTCCGCGAAGCCAAGCCAAAGAAGAGAATTCACTTGAGAACATGGGGTTATAGGAACATAGGAAGTAGGAACAGGAGTAGGCTAAAAATGGCCCATCGAGCCTGCTCCGCCATTAAATAAGATAATGGCTGATCTAATTTATGACCGAACTCCACCTACCTGCCTTCTCCCCATATCCCCTAATTCCTCTATCATGTAAAAATTTATCTAACCGAATTTTAAATATGTTTAATGAAGCAGCCTCAACCACTTCCCTGGTTAGAGAATTCCAAACATTCACTACTCTCTGGGGGAAAAACTATTTTTCCTCATCTGTCCTAAATCTACTCCCCGAATCTAGAGACTGTGTCCTCTCGTTTTAGTTTCCCCGGCCAGCTCAAAAAACCTTCCTACATCTATCCTAGCCATACCCTTCATAATCCTATATGTTTCTACAAGATCTCCTCTCATTCTTCTGAACTCGAGCGAATACAATCCTAGACAATTTAATCTTTCATCATAAGTCAACCCCTTCATCCCAGGGATCAACCTAGTAAACCTCCTCTGAACCATCTCCAAAGCCAGTATATCCTTCCTCAAATATGGAGACCAGAAATGGACACAGTACTCCAGGTGCGGTCTCACCAGTACTTTATACAGTTGCAACATTACCTCCCTACTCCTGAATTCAATTCCTCTAGCGATGAAGGCCAACATTCCATTTGCCTTCTTAATAACGTGCTGCACCTGCAACCTAACTTTTTGCGATTCATGCACAAGCACTCCCAAGTCCCTCTGCACAACAGCATGCTGTAGTTTTTCACCCTTTAAATAATATTCAACTCTTTTATTTTTCTTTTCAAAGTGGATAACCTCACACTTACTAACATTGTACTCCATCTGCCAGACCTTTGCCCACTCATCCAGCTTAACTATATCCCTCTGCAGACTCTCCACATCCTCATTACAATTTGTTCTTCCACTCAATTTGGTGTCATCTGCAAACTTGGCTACACCACATTTTGTCCCCTCCTCCAAGTCATCAATGTAAATGATGAACAGTTGTGGGCCTAGCACTGACCCCTGTGGCACCCCACTTACCACTCTCTGCCAACATGAAAAACTCCCACTTATCCCAACTCTCTGCCTCCTGTCAGACAACCAGTTTTCGATCCATGCCAATTTACTTCCCCGGACTCCATTTTCCTGTAGCTTACTGATAAGTCGCTTGTGCGGCACCTTATCAAACGCTTTCTGGAAATCCAAATATACAACATCAACCTGTTCCCCTCTATCCACCGCACCCATTATATCCTCAAAGAATCCTAACAAGTTTGTCAAACAAGATCTTCCCTTTCTAAAACCATGATGCATCTGCATGATTGAACCCTTGTGTTCCAAAAGTTTCACTATTTCATCTTTAATGACGGCTTCAAGCATTTTTCCAACTACAGACATCAAGCTAATTGGCCGATAATTTCCAGTCTTCTGCCTACATCCCTTCTTAAAAAGTGGTGTGAGATTTGCTGTCTTCCAGTCTGCCAGGACCTGCCCAGAATCCAAGGAATTTTGGTGTATGACCAGCAATGCATCAACTAAAACTGACACAAAATATTTGTTCAATGCCTCAGCCATTTCCTCATTTTTTGCTACCAGTTTTCCTTTCTGTTCACTGTTCAGCTGTCCTGCACGGAGTTACAAGGGGCTGTGGAACAGGAACCTGTGGAGAGGAGACTGGTACAACTGGCCAATAGGCATACTTGACCAGCTAATTATACATTACCGTGGTTTACCGCTGTGACATCTTTACCATAGAAAAGTGATTCTGACTGGACATAAAAGCATGGCCTCTCAAAATTGTATAATCTTCTATCAGGTAACCTCTCAGCCTTTGACACTCTGAAGAAAGCCATGTTTGTCTAAGTATTCTTTCCTCCAGTTTATACCCTCTCATCCAGACAGCATCCTGGTAAGTCTCTTCTGCACCCTTTGCAAGACTTCCACGTGGGGAAGTAATAGTGCAACACATGGGATGACCAACTAGGAATGAGAGACATAGATCATTGAACCCTACAGCCCAGTACAGACCCTTCATCCTTTGATGTTGTGCCAACTTGTATATTCTTGCAGAGAAAAACAAAACCCTTCCTACCTTGTAGCCCTTTATTTTTCTTCCATCAATGTGCCTGGGTCTCTTAAATGCCCCTAATATTTCAACCTCCTCCACCACCCCTGGTAAGAAATGCCAGCTGCCATGTGTACTGCAAACTGGTATGTCTATTGTGTATAGAGAGTACTATCATCAGTGGAACTAGGTCTACAGTTGGCCAAAACCTCTGAAACAGAGGGCATAAAATAAATGCTATTAATTTGGATTGGTATTGTTTGTCACTGAAAATTGATGTCTCTATTCCGATATCTTTGAACACCATTGGTTTCAAACTGCCCACTGAAACTCACATCCCACCTTAAGCAATCCCTATGCCATAGGTGCTTAAGGTGGTATGTGAGTGTGAAGGGAAGGTTGAGAATCACTGCTCCAGACCCAATTGTTACAGAAATATTTTGCTTGAGAAAATGGTCATTGGCCCATTTGCTTTGGAGTTATGAAACCATGCACATAACAAGTCAATTAGGGACAATTATAACAGTGGTTTACAAACTTTCTCTTTCCACCCCCACATACCACCTTAAGCAATCTCGTACTAATCGCAGAGCACCGATGGCATAGGGAATTCATAAGGTGGAATGTGAGTTTGGGGGGCAGTTTGAAAACTACTGTTGTGGACAGTGGTGACAGTTCCCTTCTCAGATCGCTTCAGCTGCAGAGTTGGAAGTTGATGAGAGTAATGAATTTGTTTTTTAAAACAAGCAATCTGCTGGAGGAGGTTGGAAGTGGCATCTTTGGGCAGTGAGAGAATTATCTATTTTGGGTCGAATCCCTTTGGGGTGGCATTGTTGGTATAGTGGTTAGCACAATGCCTTTTCAGTGGCAGTGATCGGGACTGGATTTGAATCCTGCACTGTCTGTAAGGAGTTTTTACTGTGACAAGAATATGTAGATATGTGGTTGAAAGATAAATTGGGAAAGGTTTGTTAGAGTAGGTCACAAACACTTTAAAACATCTTGTTTAAAATACTGGAGCGGTAACCATTTCTTTCATGCACCAAAGTCTGGTGAACTTCATAAATGTTAAATTCTGTGCACAGTATAAGAATTGCCTGATACCAGTGAACTTGGAGGAATGAGAAGTGATATTGGACTGTGAATCAGATAACTTTTCTGAACTTGCATACACACATTACAACACGTGCGCTTAGAATTAGAAGGGCGTTAAGTTAGTGTGATTCTGTTTTCATGTTTAAAGATAATTAAAATCAACTTTTGTTTAAGTAACCATTTGTCTTGGTGAATATCTATTGCTGCTGGGATTTGGGGTCCTCTAGGCTCGTAACAGATGTTCTCCCTGTGTCTGCGTGGGTCTTCTATTGGGGCTTCGGTTTCCTCCCACTGTTCAAAATATACAGGGATTGGGTGGCACAGGCTCATGGGTCAGAAGTGCTTGTTACTATACTGTATGTTTAAATTTAAAGTACAAGTTCCTCCATCACTTTATTTTGCTGCAAGTTCCAGTATCTGAAGCTTGTGTCTCTGGAGTACAACAAATGCTTACTGGGCAAACTTCAAGCAGTTTCTCAGAAAGTAAATGTGCTTTGCTGGCTTGTTCTGGACAATGTCATTGATGTGTGGCATTAGCTCATTGTAGTTTGCTGTTTCAATTGTACACAGTATGTCATTCTGGAAATGCCAAGAATTCAAACTGGTTGAAACTCTTAAACTGCTTGGATACACACGGTCCATAGTTTGCCTCTGTTCTCCCTCTCACCTATTTAAAATACCAAAAAGCAGGGACATCTGATTTTGGAACTAATTAATCAATTGGAAAAGATATATCCATGAGCAAATGTAGAGTGGAGTATTCAAATGAGCTGGAGAAACTCTGCAGGTCATGAAGCAGCCAGAGGAAGCATTTTGAGTCCGACCCCTTAATTTAGTTTTAATTTTTTTTTAATTTAATTTTGAGATACAGCTTTGGAACAAGCTATTCTGACCTAAATACATCCATGTGACCAATTAACCTACTAGTCCTATATCACGTTGGAATGCCAAAATTCAGGCAGATGCCCCAATAAAAAGGGGTGGGGGTGGAGGAAGGGAGAGGAGTGCAGGCTTCCAATGGATGCTGCACTAGACCTCAGAACCCTGATCTCCTGAGGCAGGGTGTGGTGGAAGTGGCCAATACTTTGAGAACAAGGCAGAAGAGGAGGAATGCAGGTGTGGTATTGATTGGAACACAATGACCTGGAACAGTCGTGGTCGAGGATCCAATGGTCTCATTCACTGGTCTGAGGAGAAGAGGGAATTGGAGCAGGCATGGGCTCCCTCACCCTTTGAGCCTACTCAGTCTTTAGTAACTTCACGAACACTCAAAAGTCAGAGTGGAGTTGGCCACCAGATCACTTGGGCATGTCCTGCCTTTTAATCATGGCAGATCTATGCTGTCCTCAAATCCAGTTCCCACATTTCTCTCTACCTACAATGTTTCCAATAATCTGGCCGCTACCCTCAGATGCACAAATATCCAGAAATTCACGACCTTTTTTTTTTACTTAGAACTTGAGCTTTTTCTGTTTTGAAGTGCCTCCCTATCTTCTGTTAGGGGCCATTCACACAGGAATGACCAAAACTCCAAATATCTGTATTACACTGAGCTTAGACAGTATACCTGAAGTGCGGTATTTACGGAAGCTGGACGTCCTATTTGATGTTCACGGATCGCCTGCAGTTCAGTTTAGATCACAGGTGATCCATGAAAATAACTAAGGGTCAGGGAGGTAAAATGTCAGAACGGAAATGAGTCCGTATTCCTGTTCTGATCTATTTTTACACAAACTGTGTTCTGGGAAATTGGAATAATTTACTGAACACAGCGGTGTTTTTTTTTTAGACATTTCTCAGCATCTCTCTTTTAAATGACTAGCCCTTGGCTATGTCCCCCTGGTTGTAAACACCCCTTGGGTTAAAACATCTCAACATCCACCCTGTCTAGCCCCCTTGGGATCATGTACATTTGAAGATCACCCCTCATTCTTAAGTCCAAGGAAAACAGACCCACACACTATCTCAATTCTCTTGACAGGAAAACACTTTCATCCCAGGCATTAGTCTGTCAAATCTCCTTTGGGGTGCCTGTAATGCTACCATAAACTTTTGATCAGTAAGGGGGCCAAAATTGTGCACTGTCTTCCAGGTGTGGCTTATCCAAGATCCTGTGACAAACCCTCCCTACTTTTAAACTCCAGTCCTTTTGAAATCATGGCCAAAATGCCACCAGACATCAATGACATTGTCCAGAACAAGCCACCAAAGCACATTTACTTTCTGAGAAACTGCTTGAAGTTTGCCCAGTAAGCATTTGTTGTACTCCAGAGACACAAGCTTCAGATACTGGAACTTGCAGCAAAATAAAGTGATGGAGGAACTTGTACTTTAAATTTAAACATACAGTATAGTAACAGGCACTTTTGACCCACGAGCCTGTGCCACCCAATCCCTGTATATTTTGAACAGTGGGAGGAAACCGAAGCCCCCGTAGAAGACCCACACGGACACAGAGAGAACATACTGTTACAAGCCCAGAGGACCTCAAAACCCAGCAGCAATAGATATTCACCAAGACAAATGGTTACTTAAACAAAAGTTGATTTTAATTATCTTTAAACATGAAAACAGAATCACACTAACTTAACCCCCTGGTTTGCTTGCCTGTTGGATCATGGCTCATTTTTGACCTGCCATTTCCCAGCTTACCACAGCTTTCCTCAAAATTCTGGACTCTATCAATTTCAGTTTGCAATAAGCACAATGACTGGATTTTCCATGTTATCTGGGGTAGAGAATTCCAAAGTTCACCATCCTCTGAGTGGACAACGTTCTCCTCGACTGTCCAAAGTGGACTACATTTTAAACCTATATTCTGATGCTCTGTGGTCTGGCAACTCCCATGGTCTGGACCACATTTTGAATTTGCTGCCATTAGTACAAACTCCTTACGGACAGTGCAGGACACAAACCCCAGTCCCGATCGCTGGTGCTGTAAAGGTGTTGCACTAACAGTGCTGCCAAATTATCCCTGGAATCAGCCCAGTGAATCTTCACTGCACTCCTTCCATGACAAGAACAGGGTGATGGAACTGACTGGGTAGTTCTTGCATGGAGTTGAATGATCCTTTCTTAGCAGGGTAGGATTCTAGGCCTCTTTATGATAAAGCCTTTCACCTTTGATTTCTAATCTCAGGCACAACAAAACATTATCCTTCTAATAAAAAAAGCAGGTTGTCTGCATCAATGACTTGCCATAACACACCTTCCTTTTTAATCACTCTCCTCCCGTTATTTTGCCACCCCCTTGATTCCTGGCTCCTGCTCGATACTCCTGAATTCCCTATGGATGCTCTCTCACAGAGCTACTTCTCACCTTTTTGCACACGAGTGCTCCAAGATCCTGAATGCTGCCTTAAAGCTTCCCCTTCATCCCCAAAAGGACTCATTTCAGGCTATTGCATATGCAAGGCAGTGTTCTCTCTGCCTGGTTGAAGCTATTCCTCTGCTTCTCCCGTAGTCCACCTTCAGCAGCATGCTGCCGATGGTTGCTGCCAAAATCGTCTGTGCTTCCAACATCCTGCTCCCAAAGGCCCCATCTGAGAAATGTGCTCCTTGCACCTTCCGGCAACGTGCAGTTCATCAGATCAACCTTGTAAAATTTTCTAATTTCAACTACAGTACTGGGGTCTGCTTGTACAGATCTACATTACATTCTCAAAAAGTCTTTTTCAAATACAGTCAATTAATCATGGTCCTCCAAACATTTAGACATCTTCCAAATACTGAGATACACTGTCCAACACTGGTACCCTCCTGACTTGGAAATGTATTCCTTTTAGATCGTTCTCACTACCAACTACTTTACCCCTGGCAAGATTTTGTGAGTACCTCCATCAGAAGAACTGCAGTGGTCTAATGGAGTTCGTCCCCCCTCCACCCCCCTCCACCCCCCTCCACCCCCCTCCACCCCCCTCCACCCCCCTCCACCCCCCTCCACCCCCCTCCTCCCCCCTCCTCCCCCCTCCTCCCCCTCCTCCCCCCTCCCCCTCCCCCCCCTCCCCCCTCCCCCCTCCTCCCCCTCCCCCTCCTCCCCCTCCCCCTCCTCCCCCTCCCCCTCCTCCCCCTCCCCCTCCTCCCCCTCCCCCTCCCCCCCCTCCCCCCCCTTCTCCCCCTCCCCCCCCTCCCCTCCCTCCCCCCCCTCCCCCTCCTCCCCCTCCTCCCCCTCCTCCCCACCCTCCCCACCCTCCTCCCCTCCTCCCCCCCTCCTCCCCTCCTCCCCCCTCCTCCCCCCTCCTCCCCCCTCCTCCCCCCCTCCTCCCCCCTCCTCCCCCCCTCCTCCCCCCCTCCTCCCCCCCTCCTCCCCCCCTCCTCCCCCCCTCCTCCCCCCCTCCTCCCCCCCTCCCTCCTCCACAATGCAAATGATTCCAAGGACGTTTTCAATTCATGGACTGAGCACATTCTTGTTAATAAGCAGATTTTAGTGGTGGTTGATAGAATTTTGTAATAAACTGCTGGAAATCTGAGACACAAGCAGAAATACTTGGCAGTTCAGTGTCAGTGGGAAGAGAAGGATCAATAACCCTTACTGCATGTGTTAAATTCATTCTGTATAATCCTGGTGTTTGAATTTGCTATTGGTTCCCAGTTTGCCAGCCCAAAGGGTACAGTGTCCCCCTAGGGACAATTCCATTTGTTATCCCTTTGGTGTCCTTGCTCTCTGCAGAGACGACAGATAATCCAGTCAATGTTGTCCTCCTCTAAACTGGCTGCCGCATGCATTATGTTACCTCAGTGACCATAATAATGGAAGGTTTCATTGGCTGCAAAGTCATCCCAAAGTTCCACAAGGACACGCGCCTCCCTTTAAATCAGGCTGCAGGATGAAATGTAACGACCTCCCATGTAATCTCAAAATCATGTGCATTCCAGATCAAAAACAAGGTGGAAGTGAAGAAATGCATTGAACTGATACGACCTGAAGTGGAACCTCCAGCTGATCCTGTAAATTACAATTGCAAATTTCTACCATAAAGAGTATCTTAACTCGCCCAATAATGATGAATTTTATCTTAATGCTGCCTTCCCAATGCCAACTCCTCCTTAGACTGATGAAATTGGCAGAACTGTCATCAATTTAAAAAAATTTAACATCAGTTTATTTTTACTTCACATAGTCAGCGTCTCCAACTCTTACTTCCTAATAAATGCTTTATTCTCCACCCAATGCAGTTTGGGGAAGTTCCTCTTTGCAATCGGAACAATGTAGCATCGCATGCACTGTATTATAAAGTCAGAGCAATAACATTTTCAAAGTAGCTGAATATTCAGAGAGGTGAGTGTGTGGATCGTGGATGGACAGGTCAGACCATTTTAAAGCATTACTACAGTGCCACCATATGTAAATACCTGATATTCTGGCTTTTGATTCATTGTGGGTATTATCAAGTCCTCTGAGAGGGATATGTTTTATTTCATGGCCAATATCTGTGTTCCACTGCGCATGGGAACATTACAGTGTTGGATACTTTAGCATTATACTTTATTAGTTTGTTTTCCAAGAGGAATTAATGGATTAAATAACTGTAGCAAGTTGATTTTAAAATAAGCAAATGTGGAATCACGAGAATCGGTGCCTGTGAACGCATAACGTGGTGAATCATTGTTTGTGAAACAATGTGAAGGAGAATCTATGTCTGTGGAACCTGTTGCCAGAGGGCACTCTGTATATTTAGGGATTGTCCTTCAGGGAGAATTGGTGTCGGTGGAATGATGCCAAAGAAAGGGTCAAGGCCATACCCCAGAGGGAATCAATGTCTATTGAACTCTCTCTCTCTCTCTCTCTCGCATCTCTATCAGAAAAATTTACTTAAAAATCATTGAAGTTTGGAAAATGTTTTCCCAAAATCTTCCTAAATTGGGGCACGCCCAAAACATGAGAAGCTTCAAAAATTTCACACTTCTCGCATAGTGGGATCAGCATCTGCATAAAACAAGATAATTTGAGTTTGGACATGCATGTTCTGTGTACCACATTAAATTGAAATAAGCAGTGCCTTGCACAAAATGAGGAATTGTTAGCTAAGGATGGAGCACCAATCTTCATCTGAAAATGTTATATTCAAATCTCATTCACAATCATTCTTAATCCTAGCCATTGAGGCTGTTCTTAAATTCAATAAATTGTTATAAATGCATGATATTAATCTACTGTGAACGAACTAAGTTTAAAACCAAAATCAAGAATATTTGGATTTGAGGAAAATCAGCAAGTTTGGACAGAGAAATATGCCTAACGTAAAAGAAAATTAGAAAGATTAAATTTAGCTGACTATTATTCAAAAGTGGCAAAGTTATCTCGAGCAAAAAAAATCTTTAACTTGCAATACTTAATTTATACCATTCCTTAAAGCCTGTATCTAAGAGACAGCTGAAAAAGATGGTTATCTCTAATGGGGCTAGCAGGAGAAAAATTATTATAACCAAAAAAAATTTCTAAATTGAGCCCATATTCTCAATGATTTTTAAGATCAAAATAAAACTTTGCCCTTCAATCGCTTTGTTTGGTTTTTCTCATGAACCGGATATACCTCTGTCTGCACCCCAGGAGAAAGTTTTATCATGTTGATAGCCAGACGAGCAATTTTATTGAAATGGAAATATGACTCCACCCACTCCCACATCATAGTTACGTGATATGTTCTATTTGAGCTTGGAGAAAATTAAATACAACATTGTAGATAGAAAGTTTCAATTGGAAAAAAAAAACATGGGTCCATTCATTGGAAGATTTAAGAAGTTTGGATGTTCCAGTGATTCTCTGTCTAGTACAGTGGTTCTCAATGTTTATCTTTCCATTCACATCCCACTTTAAGTAATCCCTATGCCATAGTGCTCTGGCTTTTCACTGAGGTAAGAGATCGCTTAAGGTGGGATGTGGGTGGAAAGAAAAAGTTTGAAAACCACAGTTTAAATCGTACTTAATTGACTTATGTGCAGTTTCAGAACCCCAAAGGAAATGGGCCAATGACAATTTTTCTCAAGCAAAGTATTTCAGTAACAATTGGATCTAGAGCAGATATTCTCAACCTTTTCCTTTCCACTCACATCCTACCTTAAGCAATCCCTTACTAATCACAGCACCGATGGCACAGGGATTACTTAAAGTGGGATGTGAGTGGAAAGGAAAAGGTTGAGAACCACTGCTCTAATTTCTGAAGGTCACTATTCTATCAAGGTAACCTTGATGAGAGAGGGGTAGATGAAATTGAGTTTTAGGTTTTTTTTAGATTAACTTGTTAAATATGATTGTCATTAAATTAGATAGAATTTACCCTTTGTTTAGATCAGTAGTTTTCAAACTGCCTCCCCCCACCCCCCACCTCCTTAAGATGGAATGTGACTTTAGGTGGCAGTTTGAAACCACTGGTTTTGATCAAGGGATTGTCTAATATAGTTTTACTTATTTTCTATCCAGAACTATTTTTAAAGAAATATTGTTAAATAAAAATGAATAGGGTTTTGATTTACATTTATATTAATCTTCTTCTTCTTTGGCTTGGCTTCGCGGACGAAGATTTATGGAGGGGTATGTCCACATCTGCTGCAGGCTCTTTGGTGACTGACAAGTCCGGTGCGGGACAGGCAGGCACAGTTGCAGCGGTTGCAAGCGAAAATTGGTTGGTTGGGGTTGGGTGTTGGGTTTTTCCTCCTTTGTCTTTTGTCAGTGAGGTGGGCTCTGCAGTCTTCTTCAAAGGAGGTTGCTGCCCGCCGAGCTGTGAGGCGCCAAGAAGCACAGTTGGAGGCGATATCAGCCCATTGGCGGTGGTCAATGTGGCAGGCAACAAGAGAATTCTTTAAGCAGTTCTTGTACCTCTTCTTTGGTGCACCTCTGTCTTGGTGGCCAGTGGAGAGCTCGCCATATAACATGATCTTGGGAAGGCGATGGTCCTCCATTCTGGAGACGTGACCCACCCAGCGCAGTTGGGTCTTCAGCAGCGTGTATTTGATGCTTGCGGACTCTGCCAGCTCGAGTACTTCGATGTTGGTGATGAAGTCCCTCCAATGAATGTTGAGGATGCAGTGGAGACAGCGCTGATGGAAGCGTTCAAGGAGCCGTAGGTGATGCCAGTAGAGGATCCATGATTCGGAGCCAAACAGGAGCGTGGGTATGACAACGGCTCTGTACACGCTGATCTTTGTGTGTTTCTTCAGGTGGTTGTTTTTCCAGACTCTTGTGTAGTCTTCCAAAGGCGCTATTTGCCTTGGCGAGTCATTGGCCTACTCCTGTTCCTACTTCCTATGTTGTCTATCTCGTTGTCGATCCTTGCATCTGATGAAATGGTGCAGCCGAGGTAGGTAAACTGGTTGACCATTTTGAGTTCTGTGTGCCCGATAGAGAAGTGGGGGGGGGCTGGTAGTCATGGTGGGGAGCTGGCTGATGGAGGACCTCAGTTTTCTTCAGGCTGACTTCCAGGCCAAATATGGTCTTTGCCCTCAGACAGCTCCAAGAAAAGTGCAGAGAACAAAACAAAGGACTCTACATCACCTTTGTTGACCTCACCAAAGCCTTCGACACTGAGCAGGAAAGGGCTTTGGCAAATACTAGAATGCCTCGGATGCCCCCCCAAGTTCCTCAACATGGTTATCCAACTGCACGAAAACCAACAAGGTCGGGTCAGATACAGCAATGACGTCTCCGAACCCTTCTCCATTGACAACGGCGTGAAGCAAGGCTGCGTCCTCACACCAACCCTCTTTACTATCTTCTTCAGCATGATGCTGAAACAAGCCATGAAAGACTTCAACAATGAAGACACTGTTTACATCCGGTACCGTACGGATGGCAGCCTCTTCAATCTGAGGTGCCTGCAAGCTCACACCAAGACACAAGAGCAACCTGTCCGTGAACTACTCTTTGCAGACGATGCTGCTTTAGTTGCCCATTCAGAGCCAGCTCTCCAGCGCATGACGTCCTGTTTTGCGGAAACTGCCAATATTAATCTGTGATTTTTTTATGTCTCTGTCTCTGTCATTTCTTTTACTAGAAGACATTGTGTTTAGGATTTGTATGACTTTAAAAAAGAACAAAAGAGTTACATGTGGATCTCATTCCCAGTAAGTGTGTGTGTGAAATCACTATGGGGTGGTGGGGGGGGGGGGTGAATTTGTATGCACCTCACTCCCTCCGAGAAAGTGGACACGTGGAGTGTCCTGTCCTCTCAGGTGAGTCAGTGTGTCTGCATCTTCTGTCTGGGATTTTGAGGCTTCAGCACTCCTCTGGTTAGCTGGGCCCCAGTTATTCCAGTGTAACCAAGAGTCAGTAACAGTCCCAGCAGAATGCAGTAGACTCTTGCAAACATTCCTAAGACCTGTCGTGCAAATCAAATTGAGGCAGAGATCTGAGAAGAAAGAGAGATTCCAAAATTGGGTAAATGTTCACTGCACTTGGGATGAAGGTAACTATGATGCTGGTGTTTACCTTATCCCCAACAGTGGCATTGAATCGAAACTGCACTGTACATAGAACTGGATCCCCAAATTGCAAGCTCAATCATCTTCTAACTGTTTATCATTATTTGTAATTTTTCCAAGAGAAAGAGTTAGGGATTCATCATATAATCTGTGTGTTATTTCCTTGCTTTCAGTTTCTACATTGCCTGTTGAATCACCACTGATATTTTGATGAATAGATGTTATGTTGGAGTTTAAATTAGCAGTTGTGATTTATCAGCTGCAAAGTACATTGTTACTTTGAGGAATGAAAGTTTTTGTATAAATTCAGTGAAAATCATTCTGTATTTCCATCTATTGCATATACCTCTGTCTTATTTCTTTAGGTTATTAGGTTGGCACATCACTGTGGGCTGAAGAGTCTGTAGTGGGCTGTAGATTTGTGTTCAAATAAACCCATTTCTCCCTGTTATGAGCCCAGAGGACCCCAAAACCCAGCAGCTGTAGATCTCCAAGAAAAATGATGATTTAAACAAAAGTTGCTTTTCATTATCTTTAAACATGAAAGCAGAATCAAACTTTAACTTGTTACTATAAACTTAACTATACCCCCTTCTAAGTGCACATGTATGTAATGTGTATTCAAGTTTTTTTTTAATAAAATAAATTTTTTGGTTCACAATCCAATCTCACTTCTCTCTCCTCCAAGTTCACTGGTATCAGGCACTTCTTACACTGCACAGATTTAACATTTATAAAGTCCACCAGGCTTTGGTGCTTGAAAAGTAAATGGTTACTGCTCAAAAAGGTTCTTGCCGGTTTTCAGAGAGATTTATTGCTCATTGGACACCCAAAATGGATTTCTTCTGATCATCCACTTCAGTATCTTAATGAAGAAACTTGCCCAATCAGGGTTTTCCAGATGATTACCTCTTTTATTCAGGCCACCTCAGAGTTCCTTTTTGTTTCCCTTATTTCAAGTGAAATATTATGCAGCCAGTCCTCTCCTCTTGTATGGACCATAGGGTTTTGACCAGGCTGAACTAAGAACCCATAACCTGTCTTCAAGATGGGGTTTTTCCTCAAGCTTGCCAGTTTGTCCTCTTCCAGTCCCAGCTTTTGCTGCTGAACTGTAGAACTGAATTCACTCTCACTCTAATTGAAAGCCAAATGCACTCAGACAGACTGTGGATCCAAACCTAATCTTCAGAGTTTGTTCATATGTTGGTTTCCAAAACAATAATCCATTACTCCATAGCATGTCCAATTAACACCTTCTTGTGAAGTCCTTTTAGGCATCCTTCAAAGTTTTTGTAAAGGCACCCAGAGCCTGCACTGTCTGCCTTGAACTGTTTGTATGTGACTGACACTTTTTTTAAAAAAAACTGCCACAATTTATCTCCTTTAAAACATATCTACAATATAAAATATAACATTATCTGTCACAACCCCATCACATCTATGCCAGATCGCAGGGCATTCTCCTATGCATTTCTATTCCATTTACAGTCCCATCAACCACCCTGCCTCCCCTCAAGATGTTACCAGAGGCAACCTGGTGTACCAAAATGGCCTTTATGACTTTGGAATATGGGAGGAAGCCCACAGTTTCAGGGAGAAAGTGAAAACTTTACAGACAGCAGTGGAACTCAGGTGAACGCAGTTGCAATAGCTGTGAGACTGCGGATCCGCTCACTGCTAGCCTTTTATTTATTATTGCATTCAACAATGTCTGGGAATATTTCCCTTTGTTTTTCTTAACCCAAAGGCTTTCACACCAAGGCATTCTGTGCTCATCAGGAGTAAAGCACGAAAGTCTACAGACACCATGATTGAAGTAAAAACATAATGCTGGAGAAACTCGTATAAAGAACACTGTTTATGACCAAGGTTTCGGGCTTGAGCCCTTCGTCAAGTAATAGTGGACTCATCACTTGCAACATCAGGTGAAAGAGCACAACCTAATGAATCTTCTTTCTCTTGGATTCTGCAACAGCAGGCTATAATTGGGCTTCAGCCCATGATGGAGGTGATGGCTCAGTCTTTGTTCATAGTCCTAAATATGTGGGCAATTTTCAATGACTGGCTCAGTTTGTTCCAGAGATGTTACAGTAACTTGACCCAAGTTCAACTCGTGTCTAATAACAGCACAGACATTAAAGATTAAGTTTTTCCACCTACCAGGAAGATTTAGATTTTTTTTTAATATTTCAGATTCCTGGTCCAAGTGTATACATGACATCACACAACCCTGAGATTCTTTCTCCTGAAAGAAAACTGCTCAATGTACACTTGAAAACAAATAAATGCAAGCAAACTGATTGTACAATATGGAGAAAAATTAATCTATAAAGTGCAAAAGTAAGGGTCCAAATTGAGTTTTTTTGTTGAGGAGTCTGATGTTGGAGGGGTGAACCTGGTGGTTGAGAGTTTTGTGGCACGTACCTCTTTCCTGATGGTAGCAGGAGAACAGAGCGTGAGCTGGGTGGTGTGGATCCTTGATGATTGCTGCCACTATCTGACAGAAGCGTTGCCTGTAGATGTTCCCAATGGTGGGGAGGGTTTTGCCTGTGGTGCCATGGGCTGCATCCACTACCTTTTTTCAGGGCTTTACACTCAAGGATATTGGTGCCCCCACACTAGATGATCATGCAGCTGACGTACTTTCTTCACAATGCCATTTGTCTATTGGGTCCTGAGAAGATCTTCCAAAATAGAGACTTCCAAGGACTTGTATTTGCTCACCTTTTCTAATCCCCAATGATCACTGAATCATACACCTCTGGCTTTCCCTTCCTATAATCCACAATCCGATCCTTGGTTTTGGTGACACTGATGCAAAGTTATTGTTAGTGCATCATTCATCCAAGTTTCAGTCTCCCTCCTGTATGCTGACTCATCACCTATTTTATACAACCTACTACTGTGGAGTCGTCAACAAATTTGTAGGTGGTGCTGTTGTTGTACCGAGCCACAAAGCCGTAGGTCTTCTGCAGAAATTTCTTCAAAATAATCAATGAGGTAGGGGTAATATCTCTGAACAATGAATTAGCCATATTATGGGAGTTAATTTGATAATGTCACTCTTGTAACTCAGAGCTGCACTGTACAGGATAGGATTACTGGCACTCCAGGCTTCTCTAGAAGTGATCTCCAGTACACACTCTTAGCAGCCCAGGAGAAATCAGATACAGGTTTTAAAGAAATGTTTATATTGTTATTCTCTTTGAAGGTTTCCAGGAAAGAGGCTTGTAATTTTTTTAGTATCCGATTTCTGTGAGCAGAACTGTTTGCCGAACATGCAATCTAACTGTTTTCTTGCAGTCTCATTAATTTCATTGGAACAAATTTCAGAACCTAATCACTATTCATGCAGGTAATAGAGGATGAATTTCTGCCCCTCAGCACCTGA
Source organism: Narcine bancroftii (assembly GCF_036971445.1). Lineage (NCBI taxonomy): Eukaryota > Metazoa > Chordata > Chondrichthyes > Torpediniformes > Narcinidae > Narcine > Narcine bancroftii. The sequence goes on from NC_091474.1 coordinate 89,380,657, forward strand.
CATTCTAGTCTACTTTCACAGGAGAGAAAACTTTGAGGAAAAGACAATTAAATTTGATTTCAAACCAAGAGGATTTTATTAGCGTCTCCAACTTTTGCCAACGTCTGAGTAGTCACTGAAATAGGATGATGGCATTGTTTCACAATATATTGAAACCTCCTGAAATGATTTCGGTAGTTTTGTCTTCCATCAAGAGTTTGAGCTAAACCTGTCTGGGTGGGGTAAAACTATTCAGTGCCCATGACACAGTGTAGCTCAGAATTAGTTTTGAAAATTTCTTTTTCTTTTTCAAAATACTTGCTTTAATTTGATAGAGAGAAATATTACATATATATATATATTTAGATATTAATTGTATAGCTTTTAAATAAATTAAAACAGAATGAGTCACATATCAATAATACACTGTCTTGTATAGTTCTCAAAAGTGAAGTTTACCTTGTATTTTAATATTTTGAGATTTATCTAAATAGATAAATCTCTTCTAGATGTCTAAAAAAAAAACAAAAATAAGAACAAAAGAAAAAAAAACAAGGAAGAAACCCCCCTCCCCACCTTCATAGTAATGTAGCCCCTCCCAATAAACACGGCCACCGGCAAATAAATTGTAAAGAATCGAGTATCAGCTCTTGGAGAACCCCCAGAGCACCCCTGCCAAAGTCATCCAATCATGATCGTAGTCCATGAATGGGCCCCGTATCTTGTCAAATTCAACCTTGATCTCTTTAACATTAGATTTAATTTTCTCTAAACTCAAGCAAGACATAACATCCAGTACCCATTGATGCTCTACTGTCCTACCCAAGCAAAATTGCTTGTCTGGCCCTCGAAGTCAAAGTACTATTTTTTTTGAGTTGAATTCCAGGAAATCCTCTTTTCTGCAGAATAACCAAACAAAGCGATAAAAGGAAATGGATCTAATTTAATCCTAAGAATCTGTGATAAAAGTTTTAAAGAATTGTTCCCAACATTCTTGTAGTTCTAGAACACGAATCAAAGAGGCCTCATTTGTCACACAGTGGATCTTCGTCAGCATAAAACTGAGATGATCTAACTTTGAACGTGTATTCTATGTGCAACTTTAAATTGTATTAAACAACGTCATGCACAGAATGGACTATTATTAATCAGATCAAGTGTGATATGCCAAATTTCATCTGAAATTCAAATCTCGTTCACATTCATTCTTGATTCCCATCCCTGAACATATTCTTAAATCCATCAAATTGCTATTGGGAAAACTTTCAATCAAGAATTTGAGGAAAGTTAGAGAATTTCGACTAAACAAAATACCTCATTTGCAGATATCTTCTTTTATATTTAAAAAAAAATGCCTATTAGGAAAGTTGAATTTAATTGTTGAGGCAATTTAGCTTCATTTGAACAATTAACAGTTAATTTCAACCTTCCTAAAAGTTTAATTAAGACAAAAATTATATAAATACACAAATTAAAAGACAGAATGTTACGAGAAAATGCTGATGAATATGTGGTTCAAAACGCAACCGAATATTCATGTGACCTCTGTATTGTTGCCTCTGTCCTCTGCACCTTATTCATTGCTTTAACTTCCAACTGCAGCGATAACTTGCTGTCCAACTCTGATTTTTTAATGTAAAATTTGAAATTGGGAAGTTGTTCATTGCTGCGATCGGGAGGAACTGGTTAGAGTTCAAATAAATGTTTTAAATTGGATAGTCTATGTAAAAAGATGGCTGTATTTTGGCTGCCTGCCATCACTTAGATGGTAACCAATTTATTCCTAATTGTACGTAAAGCACTTTGAATCAAAGTGCAATGTATTAAATCCACTACATAAATAAACTCCTACCTACTACTCAAGTACATCCATCTGTAACAGATGATCACCTCCTTCCATGGTTCTTGTCAACTTTAACTGTTGCTCACTCAGGAGACTGCAGATGCTGGAACTTGAAGCAAAAACATGCAATGTCTTATGAGCAGAGATCTGACTTTTTGGAGCATAGAAGGATGAGAGGAGAAGATCGTGAGAGGCACAGATGGGGTGGACGGCCAGCACCCATTTCCCAGGGCAGGAATAGCAAACACCAGAGGACATCTGTGTAAAGTGAAGGGAGGGAAGTTTAGGGGAGACATTGGGGTTAAATTCTTTTACGCAGAGAGCTGTGGGCATTTGGAATGGCTTGCCAGGGATGGTGGTGAAGGCATTTAAGAAATTCTTAGACAAGTACATGGATGGAAAAAAATAGAGGGTTATGGAGTAGGGAGGGGTTTAGTATTTCTTTAAAGGAGTATATGAGATGGCACAACATCAACGGCTGAAGGGCCTGTACTGTAGTGTTTTATGTTCTAAAACACAATCTTCAGGAGAAACTTAGCAGGTCGAGCAGCATCAGGAAAGAGAAAACAAATCATCGATATTGTGGTCCTGATGAAAGGTTCTGGCCCACGACTTTGACCAGTCTTTTATTTGACTGTCTGAGTTCCTCCAGCAGATTATGTTTATCTTTCACTCGAGAGGATTTTAAAGATCAGTTTCCTTGTCTCTATGATATCAATTGTATCTGCAGCTCCTCAAAGTTGCTAATTCTTGGCCGGAACATCTTGTGCAACTTTTTTTAAAATAAATAATTGATTGACTTTATTGACCCTTCTTTATCCTTCTGTAAGTCCATAAATTAGGCAACTTGGTAACTGTGTGATGTTTGAACGTAAAAGGTTTTGATGGGGAAAAGTTTGTCAAAACTCAGTCTTTTCCCATATCCCTTAATTCCCCTACGATGTAAAAATCTCTTCAACCTTGTTTTAAATAGATTTACTGAGGCAGTTTTCACTGTTTCAATGGGGAGCAAATTCCATTGATTCAGCACCCTCTTGAAAAAGATGTTCCTTCTCATCTCTGACCTAAATCAACTACCCTGAATCTTGAGGCTATGTCCCCTAACTCTTGTCTCCCCCACCAATGGAAACAACTCTATCTTTCCTAAAGAGAAAAGGAAAATAAAAACACAAAATGTTGGAGAAGCTCAGCAGGTCAAACAGGGTCCTTTATATAATAAAGGTTTTAAAAAAAAAAACCATAACTGACATTTTGGGCTTGAGCCCTTCATCAAGGTATACCAGCAGCCGTCCAAATGAAAAGGTGTGGGGGAGAGGGGAGGTCGTAAAGGCAGGAGGTGATTAAGGGAAAGGGACAGATTGATGTAAACAAAAATAAGGTTACCTGATCATTCACTTCAATTTGTTGTTGAACTAATGCAACTCAGAGAAGAGTGAGGGAGTTGTTGACACCTCAGGGATGATCTAGACATGAACCATTAGCTTTTCAAAATATGTCTGCTCTTTCCAGTAATAAAACAGTGAAACTACTATCTTAAGAAGTCACTTGATGTTCCAGGGGTAAGTAGAAAATACTATATCAATACGAACTCTTATTTCCTCCTTTCAAAGATCACCACATAGTTCTCAAAGAGTTCGCATGTTGTCATTTGAATTGATAGGCTAGCTTACCAAACAAAGTGAGACTGAGTATCTTGAGGGAAGCATAGAGGGATTTGCGATAATCCTTGGTAAATCTCAGAAAAGAAGGCATAGACAATCATAAATGAGAGGCTATCCCGAGAGGAGAGAAAGACCTCGGATGGAAGTTGATGGGAATGGGAGAGAGGTTACTGAGAAATAAATGGGGGAATGGGAAAGATGGGATTGCTAGTATCAATTTAGTGGTCCAATAAGGAATAAAATCTAGGAAAAAAAATAATTAATTTTATTGATTTTTGTTTTTCATTCAAATTTGGATATATAGGCCCGAGACCCTGTTGCACCCAATTAACTCAGAACTCTTGGTACATTTAGAGCAGTGGGAGGAATCTGGGGCCCTCGGGGAAAACCCATGCAGAAACGGGGAGAGCATATAAACTCCTGACAGCTTGGGATTTGAACCCAGGTCCTGATCACTGGCACTGTAACAGCGTTGCGCTAACCACGGTGCCTTATAAAAACTACCTTGATGTTTGAGAAATGTGTTCATGTTGCAATTTTTTTTTAAGATGCTTTAAATATTGATATAGAACTGTAAATTGTTTGGGGGTTTTTGCAAAGACCTAAATTGATGAATTAGCTTTGGGCCAAGCCTGAAATTAATTGAATGATGGAGTTGCTGAAAAAAACATGCATATTTTGTTTCTCAAATAAATGTGGTGTGATTAACCAATGGCAGTAGTAGATTCAGTTCAATGTTGACATCAGTTTGGTTTCTAATTCTGGAATATCTCGCCATTGGCAGCCCGGTCGAAAAGCATGGTGATGGGCGAGTCGATGCGACCCTCCAACAGACTGTCCTCCCCCAATCTCCAGGAACGTGTCTTGAAGTCGGGATGGTTGAAGAAGCAACGGAGCATCATGAAGAATTGGCAGCAGAGGTGGTTTGTGCTGAGAGGAGAACATCTCTACTACTACAAGGATGAGGAAGAGAATAAGCCACAGGTAGAGCGAATTGTTACATTTTCATGAAATCTCCCACCTGTCTTAAACCCGACCTAAGTAACCTACAGAATGCTGGAGGAACTCTGCATCCATGGAGAGCAATGGTTGGTCAGTAACCCTTCCTCAGGATTGGATAGCACAGCAAGACACAGTTGGAAGCCCAAATCAAAGGGTGGGGGAAGAGGGAGAAACAAAGGCTGGCAGAAGATCGGTGAATGCAGATGGGAGGGGAAAATGGGAATAAAAAGCTAAAAGGTGAGAGGAGGAAGGGCAGAGGTTTGAGATCTCTTGCTACTCCTAAAGAGTTTGGGCTTGGAACATCAACTGTATTCCTCCAGCATTCTGAGTTGCCAGCTTTGCAGTATCCACAGCAGTGGTATTCAAACTTTTTTCCACTCATGTAGCACCTTAAGTATTCCCTCTGCCATAGGTGCTCTGTGCTCTGTAAGGGATTGCTTAAGGTGGTATGTGGGTGGAAAGAAAAAGTTTAAAAACCATTGTTTTAATCGTACCTCATTGACTCGTTACGTGCATGGTTTCATAACTCCAAAGATAATGGGCCAATGATAATTTTTCTCAAGCAAATTATTTCAGTAACAATTGGGTCTAGAGCAGTGATTCTTAACCTTCCCTTCCCACTCACAGCCCACCTTAAGCAATCCCTTACTGGATTACTGAAAGTGGGTTGTGAGTGGAAAGAAAAAGGTTGAGAACCATTGGTTTGGAAGATTTAGGATTAACCCACATACAGTTTCCTCACAATTTTTTTTCAATCTTTGGAGATGTATTTACCTTCAGCCCCATTATTTAAAAGAATAATGGGGAAATAAAAGCACAAATTGCTGAAAATGCCATATGATATTTAAAGTGGGATGTGAGTGGGAAGGGAAGGTTGAGAACCACTGCACTAGACCCAATTGTTACTGAAAAATTTTGCTTGAGAAAAATTGTCATTGGCCCATTTCCTTTGGAGTTATGAAACCGTGCACATAATGAGGTTGAAAACCACTGACCTATGGCATAGGGATTACTTAAGGTGGTATGTGAGTGGGAAGGAGAAGTTTCCAAACCACTGATCTACAGTCCTCCTGAAAACAACATACTTTCACTCTGTTCAATGCACATCTTCATCGAATCTGGTCAATCATCTTTGCTTCTTGCACTAACATTAGACGACCGTACACTGATAGATTAGCAACTACTGATGAGCAATGAGCCGTTTATAATTGGAGGGCCAGTGTTTTTTTAATCAGTGACTGGAAGTTATTTTCCTCCCTGTCTACTTTTAACTCAGTATCACACAAGGGACCAGCTAGTTGATTTGTTCTCACATTAAGGGGAATTTCTTCACACAGGGAATGGTGCGAGTGCAGAACGAGCTGCCAGCTGAAGTGAAGAATGTGAGCTCAATTAACATTCAAGAAAAATTTGGGCAGATACATGGATGGGAGGGATATGGAATGCCTGTTGGACTAGGCAGAATTATAGTTCACCTTGGACTGAAAGGGCCAGAGAGCCTGTTCTCTGTGCTGTAATGTTTGATGGTTCTACTTCTTGCTTTTGTGGAGATATTGGTTCTATGTTATGCTTTCACCGCGTAAGGAGTCGGGCTACATATCAGTGTGGCCCTTTTTGGTCGGGTCAGTGGGCCAAATAAGGTTTCAGAACTGTTCACTCTGTCAGTTCATTTTATGCACGGCAGGGGTTTATTAAATCAGCCGATCAATAATATAGGCTTCACTTCAAACTTTTGAAAGGGTCAAAACATCACTGATGTCTGATATATTTATTACATCTACTTTTGCATTATTACTGGAAGGAAACACTTTAGTTACTTGATATTGTTAACAAGATCTTATGTGGTTATATAAATGATAATATACTGTAATCATGCTTTCCCTTGGAGAGCATGTGCATGAGGACAATACCACTTATCATTGATATCAAATAAACAAAGCAATGGGATGAAAGTCTCACCATATAGCGTGCTGCCAGAATGCCAATAATGCTCCCCAACACTAAAAACTGCTCTGCTTGAAGGTTACTAAAGGAGATCCAAATGTCATTTAAACTGAGTCCTGTTCCCCCAAGTGACAATAAATTGGAAAAATCCTTTCAAGTTAATCCTTCTTGTTTGCAATCATCCTTTGCGAACACTGGATGGGCGATGGTGGGGCGAGGAATCAGTGACCTTTCTGCATCTCAATTACAGGGTAGTTGGCTCATCGATGTTCACCTTTGACAGGCTGCAGGATCTTGTGTTGTTTAAGATTACAGGGCTTGTATGTTCCTGTCAGAATTAAAAGTACATCAACAGATATAAGTAGCCTTGGTTTTCAAGAAATGCTGAAGTTGTGATTAAGAAGGAGGAGGTAGTTCCCACTTCCACATATCGGGTTATAACCTTTTCCACATTGTTGGCTAAAAGAGCTAATGTAGTGAAGTATTCTTTACTGATCTACTATAGATGTCTGTGTGCACGTTGTGGATCACTGTACACATTGTTGAGTTGATGTATACATTAGGAAGTCGATATACATGCTGTGGAGTTTAGTGCAAGACTGATACCTCCAGGCTTGCATGCTGGACTTGTGTACATCACAGTTTCTGTCACATAGACAGGAAGTGACATCATCAGTGATGTCATCAGCCTAGATTAAAAACCTGTGTTGGATGCAGGTCAATTTCCTGCATTTTCCACAGCACGTCCACCATTTTGGGAGCTGGTTCACTTGCCGGTAAGTGGGTCGCTACACCATCTTATTTAAATGGAACTATTCAAATCCACCTACTTTGACTCGGTGGCTCTCTTGAATGATGTCATATTTAAGTTTGGAGAAAGTTAGGAGTCGTACATTTAATATCTCTGTTAAATTTGGTGATCTTTTATAAATTATTTCCATGTGACTTAGTATCATTATTTTCCCTTCCGGATTATATTTAATTTCTTTTCTCTTTGTCGGTGAAGGCCAATCAATCAATTTTTATTAATAAATTCTCAGGATGGAAAACCCAGTCTTTTTCTTTTAAGATTAGGTGGGGTTTTAGATAATAAAACTTTTTTTTTGAGTTTGAGGAGAGGAGAATTGTGGTGTAATGCAATATATCATATGTTATAGTGATATTTTTTCCCTTTTTAATTATATACTCCTATTTTCTCCTTGTGTGTTGTTTACCTATATTATTAATAAAAAGAAAAGAAGGTGCATGGTACGTGCAGACAGGTACATGTAATCCTCCATAGTTGATAAGAGTGGATGCCCAAGGGATCGGTGCTGGGTGCATTGTGGTTTGTCATTGATATCAATGACCTGAAAGATAATCTGGTAAATTAGATAAGTAAATTTTCAGATGACACGAAGATTGAGAGGTGTAGTGGAGAATGAGGGTCTCAAAGCTTGCAGTAGTGTGAAAATCAGCCAGACCATAAGAAAACAAACAGCAGAACAGAACCAATTAAGCATACAACAATTTACTTAATTCAACCTTGATAATGCTAGTGGGAGAACAGGTAGAAAGAAAGAGTTTGGTAACTCATTCGCTACACTGAGCCCCACTCAAAGCATATAGAGTATTCATCCCACCTTTATACACCTTTTGTCAGGGGTCTGTGAGAGGCCCTGAAAGTTTCATACATCTGGCAATTCTTGTTTTTGGACAACATTTTCCCAGATGGAGTGCCATAGAAGAGAGGGATCTAAGAATATTGATGCATAAATCCTTGTAGATAGGGTTGTAAAAAGGGCTTTTGGCACATTGGCCTTCAATAATGAAAGTGTTGTGTACAAGATTTAGAATGTGAGTTGAAGTTGTATATGACATTGGTGAAGCCAAATCTGAAGCATTGTGGTTCAGCTTTAGTCTCCTGCCTGGTCCCCTTCCTGCAAGAGAGATGTCAAAAGATTGGAAAAAAAAGTGCAGAGAAAAATGTACAAGGGTGTTTCTGGGGTTTGAGGAGTTGAATTGTAGGGAATGTGCAAACAGGTTGGGATTTTAATTCCTGGAGCATTGGCAAATGAAGGGAGATTTAATACAGGGGTACAAAATTACGATAGGGTAAATGCAAACAAGCATTCTTCTATTGAATTTGGGTAAGACAAGAACAACAGATGAGGCTCTCGACTTTCTTTGTCACTCACATACCTCCTTGAGTAATCTCTCACTAACCACAGAGCACCTATGGCATAGCCATGAGGTTAGTAAGGGATTACTTATGGTGGAATGTCAGTGGAAAGAAAAAGGTTGAGAACCACTGGGACATGGGTTAAGGGAGAAAAGAGAAATGTTTCAGGGGAATATGAATGGGGCTCTTCACTCAGAGGATGGTGAGAGTGGAATGAGCTGCCAGTTGGAGGTGGTGGATACAGGTTCAACTTCAACATTGAAGAGAAATTTGAACAGCTACTACATGGATGGGAGGGGTCTGGAGGGCTACAGGTTGATGCCACTAGGCAGAACAATAGTTTGGCACAGACTAGATGGACCAAGAGGTCTGTTTCTGTGCTGTAGTGCTCCATGATTCTAACAGCAAAGTCTGACCTCACTTTCAGCTAATGCTGAAAAAGACCGACTGTAACCAGAAGTATGTTCAAATCCAAGGGATTTTCTGACTAGAAAACTCTCATTAAAATTTGTATTTATTTTTTCAATTTTTTTTTAGTCAGAAAATCAGAATTTATTGTCATGAACAAGTCATGGAATTCAGGATTTGCTGCAGCGTCATAGAGCAAACATTCATATTATAACCATCTTATGACATCACTAATATATAAAAAAAATAAAAATAATGGTTCTATTGCTACCAAAATAGAAAAGTGAGGCAGTGTCTTTGGTTCAATGATTATTCAGGAATTTGATGGTGGTGGGGAAGAAACTGTCCTTGTGCCACTGAATGCTCGTCTTTAGGCTCCTGTACCTTTTTCATGATGGTACCAGAGTGAAGAAGGCATGGCCTGGGTGGTGGGGGTCTTTAAGGATAGAGGCTGCTTTTTTAAGACTCCGCTTCATGTAGATGTCCTCGATGGAGTGAAGTCTGGTGCCTGTGATGTTGCAAGCCAAGTTAACAATCATCTTGTCCTGAGAGTTGCACCTCCATAAAAGGCTCTGATGGAACCAGCCAGAATGCTTTCCACGTAGAAGTTTTGGAGAGTTTTTGGTGACGTACTAAATCTCCTCAGACATCTCACAAAGTAAGGCTGCTGGCAGGTCTTCTTTGTGATTGCATCAATATGGAGGCTCCAGGACAATCCTCGGAGATGTTGATGCTCAGGAATTTCAAGTTCTTGACCCTCTCCACAAATGAGTCCTCGATAAGGACTGGGTCGTGTTCCCCTGACTTCCTTCTGAAGGAGGGAATTCAATGTTCAAATCCCATCCTTGCAACGTGTTAAACTGAATTTAATTTTGTTTCTAGCACAACATAGATGACCTTGGTACCAAATGGTGTTGTAAAACCCAATCTCTTCTCTAATACAATTCTTGCATATCTAATCACCACATGATGACAACACTGCAACATGATATATCAAAATCTGACAAACTGATGATTTTGCCATTCCCCTGAGGAAAATAACTGACTTTCTCAGTGCAAGTGCTCAAATGAAGCTGACTTACAGTAAATGTTTGCCTTGGAGTGCAATCATCTTGGCTGGACTATGGTACTAAATATTGTATGTATGCTTCACTGCCCACGCTCATCAGTGGGGTATTGATAAAGAACTACTTTCATTAAAAAGTAAAAATTAACATGAAATCCAGAAAACATGTGCTTGCAGACAATAAATCCTGCACTAAGGAAAATATTCCAATCCTGTGATCTCTACACTTCCAGGTCTCTGGCAATTAATTTTTTTTTTTAATTTTTTATTTTTCACACTATAAACCATATTGACCAAGATACATACAGACATTTTTTCTCTTGAATATATAGTGTCATTTTCTCCCCCTTTTCCCCCCTCCCTTCCCTCCCTCCCTCACCCCCTTCCCCATTTATTTGAAGTTCAATCGATAAGATACATTAAACCCGTTAAACAATGTTGTCACTTAATAAAAATAAACAAGAAATTTTACTGAGTCAGTTCTTTTCATTATCTTCTCCTTCTATCATTTTAGGTGGTGGAAGTCCATGGTAGGATTTCTCTATTGTATTTCATATATGGCTCCCATATTTGTTCGAATATTGTGATGTTATTTCTTAAATTATATGTTATTTTTTCTAATGGAATACATTTATTCATTTCTATATACCATTCTTGTATTCTCAAGTTATCTTCTAATTTCCAAGTTGACATAATACATTTTTTTGCTACAGTTAGGGCTATCATAACAAATCTTTTTTGTGGTCCATCCAAATCGAGTCCAAATTCTTTATTTCTTACATTACTTAGGAGGAAGATCTCAGGGTTTTTGGTATATTGTTTTTCGTGATTTTATTTAATATCTGGTTTAGATCTTCCCAAAATTTTTTCACTTTCTCACATGTCCAAATTGCATGAATTGTTGTTCCCATTTCCTTTTTACAGCAAAAACGTCTGTCTGATACTGTTGGGTCCCATTTATTTAACTTTTGAGGTGTGATGTATGGCCTGTGTATCCAGTTATATTGTATCATGCGTAACCTCGTGTTTATTGTATTTCTCATAGTTCCGGAGCATAGCTTTTCCCATGTTTCATTCTTTATTTTTATGTTTAGATCTTGTTCCCATTTTTGTTTAGGTTTACCATTTGATTCCTCATTCTCCTTTTCTTGCAGTTTGATATACATGTTTGTTATAATTTTTTAAATTATCATTGTGTCTGTAATCACATATTCAAAATTGCTTCCTCTGGTAACCTCAGACTGTTTCCCAATTTGTCCTTCAAGTAGGTTTTCAGTTGGTGGTATGTAAACATTGTATCATGAGTTAAATTATATTTATCCTTCATTTGTTCAAAGGATAATAATTTATTTCCCGAAAAACAATTTTCTATTCTTTTGATCCCTTTTCTCTCTCTCATTCTGTGAAGGAAAGGTTATCTATTGTGAAAGGGATTAGTTGATTTTGTGTCAATATTAGTTTTGGTAGTTGGTAATTTGTTTTATTCCTTTCTATGTGAATCTTCTTCCAAATGTTGAGCAAATGATGCAATACCGGTGAATTCCTACATTGCACCAATTTTTCATCCCATTTATATAGTATATGCTCAGGTATCTTCTCCCCTATTTTATCAAGTTCTAATCTGGTCCAATCTGGTTTTTCCCTTGTTTGATAAAAATTTGATAGGTATCTTAATTGTGCGGCTCTATAATAATTCTTAAAGTTTGGTAGTTGTAAGCCTCCTTGTTTGTACCATTCTGTTAATTTATCTAGTGCTATCCTCAGTTTCCCCCCTTTCCATAAGAATTTCTTTATTATTTTCTTTAGCTCCTTGAAGAATTTCTCTGTTAGGTGAATTGGTAATGACTGAAAGAGGTATTGTATCCTTGGGAAAATGTTCATTTTAATACAGTTTATCCTTCCTATCAGTATTAGTGGTAAGTCTTTCCAATGCTCTAAGTCATCTTGTAATTTTTTCATTAATGGATGATAATCTAGTTTATATAGATGGCCGAGATTTTTATTTAGTTGTATACCTAGGTATCGCATTGCTTGTGATTGCCATCTAAATGGTGATTCTTTCTTAAACTTTGTGAAATCTGCATTATTCATTGGCATTGCTTCACTTTTATTTGCATTGATCTTGTACCCCGATACTTCTCCATATTCCTTCAATTTCCTATGTAATTCTTTTATTGATATTTCTGGTTCTGTAAAGTATATTATAACGTCATCTGCAAATAGACTGGTTTTATATTCCTTCTCTTTTATTTTATTTTCTGTTCTTATCAGTTCTGCTAGTGGTTCTATAGCTAACGCGAAGGGTGAGGGAGATAGTGGACATCCCTGCCTTGTTGATCTGCTTAAGTTAAATTGTTTTGATATATATCCATTTGCTGTCACTTTCGCCAATGGCCCCTTATATAATGCTTTAATCCAATTAATATATTTCTCTGGTAGGCTGAATTTTTGTAGTACTTTGAATAAATAATTCCATTCTACTCTGTCAAAGGCCTTCTCTGCATCTAAAGCAACAGCTACTGTTGGAGTTTTATTTCCTTCTACTGCATGAATTAAGTTAATAAATTTACAGATATTGTCCATTGTTCGTTTTTTTTTAATAAATCCAGTTTGGTCTAGATTTACTATTTTTGGTACATAGTCAGCCAATCTGTTTGCTAATAGTTTAGCTATTATCTTATAATCTGTGTTAAGTAGAGATATTGGTCTATATGATGCTGGTGCTAGTGAATCTTACCCTGTCTTTGGTATTACTGTAATTATTGCTGTTTTGCATGAATCTGGTATGTTTTGTGTTTTATCAATCTGGTTGATTACTTCCAGGAGAGGAGGAATTAATAAGTCTTTAAATGTTTTATAGAATTCTATTGGAAATTCATCCTCTCCTGGTGTTTTATTGTTCGGTAGTTTTTTTAATATCTCCTGTAATTCTTCTATTTCAAATGATTTTATTAATTTATTTTGCTCCTCTGTTTGTAATTTTGGTAGTTAAATTTTAGTTAGAAATTCATCTATTTTGTCTTCCTTCCCTTCGTTTTCAGTTTGATATAGTTGTTCGTAGAATTCCCTGAAGTTTTCATTGATCTCCGTTGGATTATATGTAATTTGTTTGTCCTTTTTCCTTAATGCCAATACCATTCTTTTAGCATGTTCTGTCTTAAGCTGCCACGCTAGAATTTTGTGCGTTTTTTCTCCTAGCTCATAATATTTCTGTTTTGTCTTCATTATGTTCTTCTCCACCTTATATGTTTGTAGTGTTTCATATTTTTTTTTTGTCTGCCAATTCTCTTCTTTTAGTTGTATCTTCCTTTATTGCTAATTATTTTTCTGTATTTGTTATTTCCCTTTCCAACTGTTCTGTTTCCCGATTGTAGTCCTTCTTCATCTTGGTTACATAACTTATTATCTGTCCTCTGATGAACGCTTTCATTGCGTCCCATAGTATAAACTTATCTTTCACTGATTCCGTATTTATTTCAAAGTACATTTTAATTTGTCGTTCAATGAATTCTCTAAAATCCTGTCTTTTAAGTAACATGGAGTTTAATCTCCATCGATACATTCTTGGTGGGATGTCCTCTAGCTCTCTTGCCAATAACAGGGGTGAGTGATCCGATAATAGTCTAGCTTTATATTCCGTTTTCCTAACTCTCCCTTGAATGTGGGCTGATAACAGGAATAAGTCTATCCATGAGTATGTTTTGTGTCTACCCGAATAATATGAATATTCCTTTTCCTTTGTGTGTTGTTTCCTCCATATATCCAAAAGTTGCATTTCTTGCATCGATTTAATTATAAATTTGGTTACTTTGTTCTTTCTGTTAGTTTTTTTTTCCAGTTTTATCCATGTTTGAGTCTAAATTAAGGTTAAAATGCTCTCCTATTAGTATGTTCCCTTGCTATCAAAAAGATATCTTGCATAAATTTTTGATCTTCTTCATTAGGTGCATATACATTGAGTAAATTCCAAAATTCTGAATATATCTGACATTTTATCATTACATACCTCCCTGCTGGATCTATTATTTCCTCTTCTATTTTGATTGGTACATTTTTATTGATTAATATAGCTACTCCTCTGGCTTTTGAATTATATGATGCTGCTGTTACATGTCCTATCCAATCTCTCTTTAACTTCTTGTGTTCCACTTCAGTTAGATGTGTTTCTTGTACGAATGCTATATCAATTTTTTCTTTTTTCAGTAAATTTAAGTTTCTTCCTTTTGATTTGGTTATGTATTCCATTAATATTTAAAGTCATATAGTTCAACATAGTCATTTCATACTTTGTTTATCTTTCCTTTCTGTTTCCTCATCACCACCTTCCCTTCTTATCCATTTCTGCTTTTTTTTTGGAACACATTATAAGACAACATTTCTAAAACATAAAATATTTCCACTATTCTCATATCTAAAATTCCTTTAACCCCTATAGTCCCTCCCCTTTCTGAGTTGCCCTTTGTCCCTTGTCGGGCAACCACATCTCCCCTCTTCATTTAGATTTGCGAATCCGCTCGCAAGCGTCAACTGATTTTGCACTGACTGTTATTCTTCCCCACCCAGCCCCCCCAAAAAGATTTTAATCTTCATATATAACAAAGGTCACTCTCTTAATTCCCTCCTTACTTCCCTTCTTCCCTTTCTTTCCCTTCTTAGTTCTTACTTATACTCTTTATATATATATATAAAATGTTGTCATTTTTGTTCTTGTTACATCTTTTCATCTCTCTGTCTGTTTTGTAGTTGTTCTACAAATTTTCGTGCTTTTTCTGGATCCGAGAATAGTTTTCTTTGCTGGCCCGGGATAACTATTTTAAGTACCGCTGGGTATTTTAACATAAATTTATAACCTTTTTTCCATATGGTCATTTTTGCTGCATTAAACTCCTTCTTCATCTTCAGGAGTTCAAAAGTTATATCTGGATAGAAAAAAAAATTTTGACCCTTGTATTCCAGTGGTTTTTTGTCTTCTCTTATTTTTTTCATTGTCTTCTTCAATATATTTTCTCTTGTCCTATATCTTAGGAATTTTACTAGAATGGATCTTGGTTTTTGTTGTGGTTGTGGTTTAGGGGCTAATGTTCTGTGTGCCCTTTCTATTTCCATTTCTTCCTGTAATTCTGGCCTTCCGAGGACCCTGGGGATCCTTTCTTTTATAAATTCTTTCATATTTTTGCCTTCTTCATCTTCCTTAAGACCCACTATCTTTATATTGTTTCTTCTATTATAATTTTCCATTATATCTATCTTCTGAGCTAACAGCTCCTGTGTTTCTTTAACTTTTTTATCAGATTCTTCTAATTTCTTTTTTAAGTCATCTACCTCTATTTCTATGGCTGTTTCTCATTCTTCCACCTTGTCCACTCTTTTCCCTATTTCTGTCATGACCATCTCTAATCTATTCACTTTTTCTTCTGTACTTTTTATTCTTTTTATTTCACTGAATTCTTGTGACTGCCATTCTTTTACTGTTTCCATATATTCTTTAAAAATATATATATATCCATGTACTTGCCCTTCCCTTCATTTTCCATTTCTCTGTGTTCTCCCTCCTCTTCTTCTGAGTCCACTTCAGGACCTGTGTCTTTTACCTCTGTCTCTTCTGGTTTTCTTGTTGGGTTCTTTATTTTATTTTGTTGAGTATTTTTGTTCTTCTTATTTTTATGAAAAGTGTCTTGGTGTTGGTCTTCTTCCTTTGAGTTGGTCATAAGTTGTTTCTTTGATTTCCTATTTTTATTCTCTTCCTTCTTGTTCTCGTTATTTTCTATGTTTTCCTGTTGAGAGTCTTGCTGTTGTGTTATACTTGTCTGTTTTGGCTGTGGAGATTTACTCCTCAGCTGGTCCCCCCTCCCATCGGTGTTGTTTTTGTCTTGTGCATCGTGCATGCGCAGTTGCGCACATTTGTTTGGCTCCATGAGCCATCTTTGTAGTCCTGAGTTCAGGGTTTCCTCTCTCCTCAGGGAGCAGGCTTCTCTCTCCACGGCGGGCTTCCTCATACCGGTAAGGCCTTCACCTTCCTCTTCTGACGTCCTTCCTTCTTTTCTTCCCGTTGTTTTTGGTTTTTCTTTCTTTGCTGCCATTTTCTCCACACTTTCACTTTCAATTTGTTATGGTTTCTGTGTTAGTGACTTTGTTTTTTCTCTACCTTTTTACTTTTTTGGAGAGGGCTGGAATTCCCCTACCGGCCACTACTCCATCACGTGACTCCTCTCTTTTTTCAGTTTTTAAGGATCTGGTGTCATTGGTTTAGTCAGCATTTGATGACCATCTGTGACTGTACTCCAGGTGAGACACAACTCTAGAAATGACACAACCGGTTAGCTTTCTTGATCATTTCAAAGGGCAGTTAACCACATTGTTGCAGGTTTGAACTCGCATTACAGGCTAGAAAGGTTTGAAGTTGGCAGGTTGCTGCATGCAGACCTGGCCAGTGTGTGTATGTTTGCATTTCGTGTACAGGCGTGTGTGTATAGAACATAGAATACTACAGCACAGTATAGGCCCTTCAGCCCTCAATGTTGTGCTGATCCATAGATTTTTTTAAAAAGTACTAAACCCTCCCAACCCTGTAACCCTCTACTTTTCTTCCATTCAAGTGCCTGTCTGAGTCTCTTAAATGCCCCTCATGTTTCAGCCTCCACCACCATCCCTGGAAAGCCATTCCACGACTCTCTGCATTTATTTAAAAAAACCTTAGCCCTGATGTCTCCCCTAAATTTCCCTCCCTTCACTATGTACATGTCCTCTGGTATTTGAGGAGGGCTTGTGGCTGTGTACATGGAGTTTTCTTCCAATAATGAAAATCTGACTCGTGGAATTTGAGTGGCACCCATTGTCCTTCATTGTCACGATCACATTCTAAATACATTTATGGATTAATTGTTTGAATGTTTTTCTGACGATTCAGCATGTGCTCCAGATACTCCCTGAATACATTGAATCAGTGGCATGTATTTTTTTTTCCCCCTGCATTCACACCTCTATTGCTCTGTGAGCGCATTGTGAAGGGTCTTATCTACCTCACCAGCCTTTTTATATCAACCCTTATTTGACCACGTTCTGCCAGAAGAGAGTGAATCTCCCTGATAAAGCCGGATGCGACAGTGCTTTATTGACTTAACATTGCAAATAATGGTGCTATTTAAAGCTCCTAATGGGGAATAATATTCACTTGTATCGATTACTCCACTGATAAATAAATAAACAGCATTGAAAGCCCTTGTTATTTTGGAAGCAAATTTTTTAAGATGTAATTATGGGTCTGAAAGTAGATGTTTGAATATAGATCATAAGAGCTGGCCCTTCAGGCCACCTATCCCGTGCTGACCACGATGCTAAATTAAATAAATCCACCTGGCAACACATCGTCCATGTCTATCAATTACCTGGCTCTTCATTTGCCTGTCTGAATGCTTCTTAACCATTGCTATCACCTGTGTCCCCACCAGCTCCACTGGCAGCACTTTGCAGACATTTGCTCCTCTGTGTAATAAAGGTCCCTTGACAATCTCTGCTCCTTCCTCAGATCTATGCCCCCTTGAATTTGATTTTTCATCCCTGGATAAAAGATCTGACCTGTCTCTCATAATTTTACAAACATCTATTTGGTCGTCCCATGGCCCCTGATACTCCATAGAAAGCAATTTGGGATTCTCCTTTCAAAACCAAGCAACATCCTGCTGAACATCTTTTGTGGCTTCTCCAAAGCCTCTGTATCTTTCCCATAATACAACACCAGAAGCACACACAATACTCCAAATGTAGCCTCACCAAAGTCTGACACAGCGACAGCATGACTTGTCAATGTCTGTATCTGACAACCCGATCTGTGTCAAGCAAGCATGCCCCAAACCTCATTACCATCCCATTGACCTCATTACCATCATCTATTAACAGGCAGCAATGGGCTTGTACCCCAAGAACTGACACCAATGCTCCTCAAGGGCCCTAGTGAAAACACATTGCTGGAGAAGCCAGCAGTGGACTTTATATAGAGAAGATAAAGATACATCTCTAAGGTTTTGGGCTTGAGCCCTATGTCAAGGCATTAAAAAAATGTAGGCAGGCATCTGAATGAAATGGTGGAGGGGTAGGGGGAGGAGCACAGTCCCAGGGCACACCACAAACAAGTGGGGGTGGGGTGAATGGCTCTGGGAATGGAGAGGGAAGGGGGTGGAGAGCTGAGAGGGAGAATGGGGATAAACCAGAGGTCGATGTTAATGCCAGCAGGTTGGAGAATGCCCAGATGGAAGTGTTGCTCCTCCATTTTATGGGTGGCTTGGGTTTGACAGAACATGAGGTTATGGTCAGACATATCAGCATGGGAGTGGGTTTCCCAAAACAGTGGTGATGTATCTTCACCTTTGCGATATAAAGGACACTGTTTGACCTGCTGAGTTTCTCCAGCATTGTGTTTTTACTTCAATCATAGATTTTCATGATTTACTTCCTCAGGCCCCTACAGATTATACTTTTTCTCTTGCATTTGACTTCCCAAGGTGCAAAGCCTCACATTTCTCTGGATTAAGTTCCATCTGTCATTTCTTTATATCTGCAGCAGATCTATTTATCCTTTTGTATCCCTTGATTATGCAGATAAATGCATGGTGCTGCATTTTAAACATACAGAATGGTACGTTTAGCCCATGACCCCGTGCTGCTCAATTACACCCAAATGATCTACAACCCTTTCTTTGAATGGTGGGTGGAAATCGGACCACCCAGAAGGAATCCACGCAGATGCAGGGAGAACATTTAAAAACCCCTTGCAGACAGCGTCAGATTCAAACCCTCATCCTGACCTCTGGCCCTTGAACAGCGTTGCACAAACGACTTTGCTAACCCCACGATCCACAACTCTATCGAATTTTGTGTTGCAAGCAAACCTCTTCATCAGCATAGTTACACAAGTTATTTGTATATAAAATTGCAAACAACAGTGGCCCTCATTGATCCCTGAGGAATAACATTGGTCACTGATGAAACTTCATTCCATCACTGACTTCTTATGACCAAACCAATTTTGAATCCAATTGGCCAAATCACCTTGGGTGCCATGTGTCTTACTTTTCCAAATCAGCCTTCCATGAGGAGCCATGTCAAATGCCTCACTAAAGTCCGTGTATATAGCATCTACTACCCTACCCACATCACTCTTCTTTGTCACCATCTCAAAAAAAACTCACCAAGCTTGTAAGCCATGACCTGCCACGTACAAAGCCACGTGGATTATTCCCTCATTAGATCATGCTTTTGTCCAATGCAAGTAATTTCTGTCTCCAGGAATTTTATCCAATAATTTTCCTACCACTAGAGTCGTCAGCCTATAATTTTCCAGTATGACTCATTTGCAACGTTGGGTATTCTCCAGGCCAACAAAATGCTGGATACCTTCGCAAGGTGACCTGTAGTTTTGCTTTTCATATCTAACAGTCGTCATCTGCATTTCCTTTGATTTTTTTTTAATCAGTGGTCTATAAGATTGCCAATATGGCTTACTTTCCCAAACTGAAATCTGGGGCATCAACATCCCTTGTATTGCATCTTCTGAAAATCCAAATGCATCAGCAATGAATATTGTTTATCTCACCAGCTCCATTATCGATAAAATAAGCAACTCAAAAGCACTGCTTCATTTGTCAATTGATTTCCAACCTTCTGAAACTGCTCTGGCTGAATGGTATAATATTTAGTGGTTGTGCTATCAGTTGTTGGAAGCGAGTCACTAAACACTGTGGAATGAAGTGGAACATTTCGTTAGCTTTTTTCGATGTTATTTCCTTTTGATGACAGTTCAATAAGGCAGAGGGGCAGGTGGAGAATGAAGTACAGGTCGAGAACCCCGTGGTTCCGTAAGGTAATGCATAGGAGAAATCTAATCGGAGAACGGGACATAACGTATGTAAGTAGTGCATTATTAAATGTAGATTTTATGTTGACAACTACAGAGCACCAAACTGCAACCAGCTGCATGACAACATATTTCAAACATACAAAACCATGAAGTACAACATGTCATTGAAAATTAATTTTCTGCATTCACACTTGGACATCTTCCCTGCTGATCTTGGTGCAGTCGGTGATGGACATGGTGAAACGTTTCACCAGGACATTGCAAAAAGCAGAATCAGGGCAACTGGAATCCATCAATGCTGGCCAACTATTGTTGGACACTGAGACGAGAGGCATCAGATGCTGAGTATAAACGAAAATCAGCGGCAACACATTTTTACCTCTAATGCAATGTGTCAGCATCTTTATGCGATTAAACATGCTAAATTCAATAAAAGTTAATGTTTTTCCAACTTGTGTGCTGAAGAAAATTGGAAATTTGTGTTCAGCTTGAAGTTGTCTACCATAAATCTTGATTATTTTTCAAGAAGGAAAGTATTTGGAAAAAAAATTATGGATGAAAATAAGGGCTGTCTTCATGGAGTTTGAAAGATTTCCCTGCAAACATGTACATTTCTGGTTCCCTCCTGCATCCAGACAGGAAGGTTCATGGGGTTAATTGGCCACTGTAAATTGTCTCTGGTGTGCAGATGAGTGGTAGAACCTGGAGAGAAATGATGGGGACATGGGAAAAATTGAATGACGTTGGTGCAAAGGGCGCTAATAGGTTTGCACAACTCAGTGGCTGAAGGACATTTCTAAGCTGTTTGGCTCCATGACTGTGAGTCCTAAGTAAAGGCTTTGACCACTTTCCAACTGAAGGGCATTGAAAACACTGGAATTGTTTTGAACTTGAGTCACGAGCATTATGAAGGGAATGTAAGCCCAAGCCTAGGTGAAGCCAAGACCGACTAAGAAAGTAGATTTCAGAATGTAATAAAAAATACAAGTTTAAAATGTTGACTGGAAGGGAAAAAAGGGGGGGGGTTACATATATTGGCTGCATTTATTTCTTGTTATCAGCTTCAGTGTTGATAAGGAGTCCCTTGTTTGGTCAGGTGGTTCAGGTGGAGTGAGACTAACAAACCCCAAACCTTGGGAGGTGTTTGTGCATGA
Source organism: Narcine bancroftii (assembly GCF_036971445.1). Classification (NCBI taxonomy): domain Eukaryota; kingdom Metazoa; phylum Chordata; class Chondrichthyes; order Torpediniformes; family Narcinidae; genus Narcine; species Narcine bancroftii. The sequence continues at coordinate 89,401,728 of NC_091474.1, forward strand.
ATGGAGCAGTCATTTCGAATGTTCCAGCAAGCTAGAGATTTAAAAGTATTTTGTAAGATATTGTAAATCACAAGAGAGACTCCTTTGTAGTAAGTCAACTGCCTGTGGCAGTGCTTCTTGCTGTAACAGAGCACACAAGCTTTGCAAAGTGATTACAAATTTGTTTTTTGTAACTGTATTCGTGTTTGCTTTGAAGCAACATCAGGTCCATTTAAACACACCAATGAACAAAGCAACAATAGCTCGACATGGTGATGTCGATTGGGGGGTGTTGTCAGGATCTGGGGCAGTGGGGGGGGGGGTGGGTTGGGTGCAAAGTGTCCAGTGATGTGTGGGGTGCGAGAGCTCAAGGTGGCTGTTCCACTTCCCTTGCAGTCCTAGTACATTACTGTGATACGAAGTCAACACAAACCAAAGGGAAGATGATGTGATGCAGCACTTTCTCAAAACAGAAGTCACTTCCAGAGTACAGGATGTGCCCAGCCATATTTTCCAAATGATTTAGAAATCACCATTAATTTGTTTCACTTCCAAAATTATTTATTTTCAATTGTATATTGCTGAAAAATAAACAGTCATGCAAGTGAAGAACCAGCGAAAGAAAAGTTTCTGGTTTTAAAAAAAAATACTGATGCAACTGTGGCAAAGTCACCTGGATAGGAATTGATTTTGTTCAAAATAGCTTCTCTTTCAACAATCCTTCAGGTTATTTATTGACTCTCTGGTGCAAAGATAAAGATCTGAATTCAAAATAGATCTGACATTGTGGCATTTATTTGTGCTTCAAGGAAGGTTTGATTTAGCCACTGCCTTCCAGATGTGGTAACTGGCCTTATCTGTTCCTCTTTCATATTACCATAAGACATCTGAGCATAATTAGGCCATTTGGCCCATCCAATCTGATCAATTAGGCCTAATTTAGTTTTCCCTCTCAACCCCATTCATCTGCCTTCTCCCCATAACCCGGGGTATGGGTCTACCAGAGCACCTCTCTGGCACTTCATCACTGTGGGCGCCCCCCCCTCTCCTCCCTGCTGAGCACTATTTTGGACACCTTCCATGACAGGTCATCCTTCTCATACCATTCGTTCTCAATTATACAACGCCAAATACAACATGATAGCCACCATGGCCAGGTCTCACAAGACCTCCTTGTCATCATTTTAGATGAGCTCCGGCTTCCCTGCCCATAACGCATGGTAGGGGAGCCAAGGGCAAAAGGCTACAATTTCTGGATAAAAGGGTGTCAATTTAAAACAGTCTGTGGAACTTGTTGCCACAGGAGACTCTGGAAGTGAGGTCATTGGGTGGATTTAAGGCAGGTGTTTGATTAGTCAGGGCATCGAGGATTACAGGGAGTGGGGTTGAGTGATCAAATGGCAGAGCAGACCTGAGGGGCTGATTGGCCTACTTTTACTCTTGTATTTTGTGAATGCCCAAGAAATCCAGAATCCATTAACCTCCTCTTTAAATACACTCAATGACTTGAACTCCACATCTGTCTGTGGCAATGAATTGTACAGATTTACCACCTTCCAACCACAGAAATGACTCCTTGTCTCTGTCTGACCGGGACATCCCTTTTATTCTGAGGACGTGCCAACCAGCATGGCTTTTGGAGGGAACCAGAGCACCCAAAGAATTAATCACCAAAAAAAAGTGTGCAAACTCCATTCGGACAAACACTGGATTGAACTGGAGTCACTGGAGGGGACATGATGCTACGGCTCCAATTGCTCCATCACTGTACTTCCTTACAAATACTCCAAACATTTAACAATTATTACCCCTTTTACACAGCGATCCAATTGGCATGTGAATGACCTGTGTTTGAAGCCAGCTCAGATCGTTCACACTGAACCAAGAAAAGCAGGGTCAGTCTGACATTTTACATAGTAACCCAGCATCCCAGTGCAAAAGGAGATGGGACCTGCAGCATTACAGCGTCAGTGTCCCGGGAAGGTAGTTAAAGCTTTCTTGTCAGGCCTCCGCCTGGAGGCCGGCTACAAGAGCTGATCTAAAACTTAAAACTCGCCTTTCAGACAGCAGCCCCAAAAGGCTGCTCCAGCGTCCCATTCATATCGAGAGGCACCTTCTAGCACCCTCCGACGGAGGCGGGGCAACTGGTGCCATTGCGCTACCTGTCATAAATATGCGGCAGAGGAATGGCCGTCTTCCCTACTCATAATCCCCCAAGCAGCTGGAGATGTGGTTCCAGCAGCATGGGGGATTATCGGTAGTGAAGATTGCCATTGATCTGCCCCATTTTGAGCCGCAAAGAGCGGTCTGAAAGCTGAAGCGGCCTGGTGAGGCCCCCGCTACCCCGACAGCTGCCGCCCCTGCATTGAGGGGGCATTGGAAGGAGAGGGGTGAGTGAGAAGATGGGTCGTCAGCCCAGTCCTAACCAGCCGCTTGCAGCAGCTGTACTTTCAGGTGAGATGGCGGAGCGCAGCGCTCCTCCGATGATCCTTCCCCTTGAAGGGTTGGCATCGGCCCCTTTGAGCCAGCCATGGTTTTCCCTGTTTGAAAGTGACTTATTACACTGGACCCGATGCAATACACATTGGCTCTTATACTACCTATCTTGGCGGGTTAGGAACCGGGATGAAAATGGACCCCACCCCATCCTGCATTCATTGAGTTCACATAGGTAAGTGAAGTGGTTAAAGGGTGGTTAATTCCCATCCTCAAAGGGCAGTGTAAAAGGGTCATAAGAGTACACATTAATTGTTCCAATTGCTGAAAAACTGCACTTCACAAAATTGAAAAAATTGTTCTAAAGGATTAAACAAGAACCCAACTCCCACCTCCAAAATCCTCCTGAAAGTATATTTTAACATATTTGAGGTCCTTTCTCTCTGTGACAGATTATAAATGCACCGTTATAAATTCACACTGAGGTGAGCTCCAGTATGATTAGATTTTCAGATTTATAGAGTACATACATGACATCACATACAACCCTGAGATTCTTTTTCCTGCTGGCGAGGCAGAATTGCTGCTTATTAGTTTCCTTTCTTTGGCTTGGCTTCGCGGACGAAGATTTATGGAGGGGGTAAAAAGTCCACGTCAGCTGCAGGCTCGTTTGTGGCTGACAAGTCCGATGCGGGACAGGCAGACACGATTGCAGCGGTTGCAGGGGAAAATTGGTTGGTTGGGGTTGGGTGTTGGGTTTTTCCTCCTTTGCCTTTTGTCAGTGAGGTGGGCTCTGCGGTCTTCTTCAAAGGAGGTTGCTGCCCGCCAAACTGTGAGGCGCCAAGATGCACGGTTTGAGGCGTTATCAGCCCACTGGCGGTGGTCAATGTGGCAGGCACCAAGAGATTTCTTTAGGCAGTCCTTATACCTTTTCTTTGGTGCACCTCTGTCACGGTGGCCAGTGGAGAGCTCGCCATATAACACGATCTTGGGAAGGCGATGATCCTCCATTCTGGAGACGTGACCCATCCAGCGCAGCTGGATCTTACACAACGTACACATGTAAACAAATAATGAAATGTAAACATACTGATTGTGCAATGCAGAAAGGAAAAACAGTCAATAAAGTGCACAAGTAAGAGTTCTTAAATGAGTCCCTGATTGAGTGTGTTGTGGTGGAGGGGGAGCAGCTGTTCCTGAACCTGGTGGTGTGAGACTTGTGGCACCTGTACCTCTTTCCTGATAGGAGCAGTGTGTGTGGTGGGTGCTGTGGATCCTTGATGATCGCTGCATTCTCTGTAGATGTTCTCGTTGGTGGGGAGCGCTATGCCCATGTTGTTGTGATTAGTGGGCATGTATCTAATGATAGGTTGAGTCCCACTAAACATGCATTGCAATCATTTCTTCTCCAGTGCTATGCTGATCACCTTAATAAAATATAGAAAGTATTTCTAATCCAATGAAACTTGTTGAATCAGTCTGTTTTTGCTCAGAACAACTTTACTCTGCCTGACAGATTGAGTTGATGGTGTGGTGATAATGTGACAGCCTTTTTTTTAGAATCGTTCATCAACAAACCTGCGATTTGAAAGCAGTATATGTAATGAATGACACTACACATATTTGGCATTTAATGCTAGAGTTTTTGATGAAACAAATAGTTCGGTTTGGGATTTGACACACAGACAAAACCTCTTTCGGTTTGTTTCTCGGCCATGCTCGGTAACAGGGCTAAGTACCCCACCGATCTTATGAACATTGAGAATAACCTCTGTAGCAAACTGAAAAATGCTTTTCACAGTTAAGGTGGCTGCGTCTGGAAGAAGGGTCACTGGGCATTTAGTGGAAGCTTGGAATGTGTAATGAACTAGCTGTTGTGTACCTGGAAGGTGCTTCCAACACTGTGGTCTGATCAAAGACACAAGAGACTGCAGATAAATGGCGGAAGGGTATGTTAGTAAGTTGGCGGATGACGCCAAGGTAGGTGGTGCTGTGGATAGTCAGGAGGGTGGCCAATGGTTATGGGGGTGGATTCATTTTTAGGATGCAGAGCTGGGCTTGGAAGATGGGGATTAACACAGAAAAGAGTGAAGAGGTTCATTTTGGAAGGTCTAATTTGAAGGCAGAATACAATGTTAATGGGAGAACTCTAAGCAATGTGGAAAAGCTGAGAGATTTTGGGCTCCGTATCCATACAACACTCAACACAGGTTGTTAAGAAGGTGTATAAAAGGTGGTGAGGTAACGTTACAACTATTTAAGACCTCCGTTAGACCCCACTTGGAATATTGGGATCAGTTCTGCTCGCTTACAGGAAGGATCTGCATGCTATCGAGAGGGTGCAGAGGAGATTTACGAGGATGTCGCCTGGGTTGGAGAGCACGTTGAGTGAATTTGGTATTTTCTCTTTGGAGCCACAGAGGATGAAGAGTGACCTGTAGAAGATGAAGAGAGGCATTGATTGTGTGGCTGGAACTGGATAATATGAGGTGTCTTAGTTTTGAGGTATTGGGATACAATGGGGAGGTGGAATGCAAGAGGTAAGCTTTTCACAGAGAGTGGGGGGTGCATGGAATTTGCTGCTGGCAATGGTGGTTGAGACATCATTTAAGAAACTATTAGATAGGTAATAGGAACTGAGAAAAATGGAGGGTTCTGCAGTGGAGAAATTCTACAGTAGGTTGTTAGGGTAGGTTATTAATTCAGGACAACTCTGCGGGCTGACAGGCTTGTCCTGCACTGTAGATTTCTGTGTTTTCTGTTCTCTGCTGGAATCTGGGGACTGAAACGAGTTGCTGGAGGACCTCAGTGGATCAGGCAGCATCTGTGAAGGGAAATGGGGAGTCGACGTTTCAGTTCGAGACCTTTCATCCCAAATCGTTTCCCTCCACAGATGCTAACATGCCAAGTTCCTCCGGCAACTCATTTTCTAACAAGTATTCCCTATGCCATAGGTGCTCTGTGATTAATCAGGGATTGCTTAAGGTGGTGTGTGAGTGGAAAGAAAAAGTTTGAAAACCACTGTTTTAATCATATCTAATTGACTCGTTATGTGCACGGTTTCAGAACTCCAAAGAAAATGGGCCGACGGCAATTTTTCTCAAGCAAAGTATTTTCAGTAACAATTGGGTCTACAGTGATTCTCAGCCTTCCCTTCCCACTCACATACCACCTTAAGCAGTCCCTTACTAATACTTAAAGTGGTATGTGAAGAGAAAGAGAGGTTGAGAACCACTGGTTTGGAACATTTAGGATTAACCCACTTTCAGTTTCCTCACCTAATTTTTTTTCAATCTTTGAGAGATGTATATACCTTCAATCCCATTATTTTAAAGAATAATGGGGAAATAAAAGCTAAGCAGGACAGGCAGCATCTGTGAAGTGTGAACAGAGGTACTGTTTCAGATTGACATAAAGAACTGGGGAAATCTGGAAATTTAATATGATTCATTGTGAAGAGGGAGGGCTGGATTAAAGAAAACCCAATATTCATGAGAGAGCGGAGACAGAGAGAGACTGAATGACACCAATGGTGGTGGAGAAGGGTGAGAGGGAGTGGAGAAGATGTTGACTGGACACCATTTTCTTGGGTTGGTGGGGGGAGAGAAGTGCTGGAACTGTGGCTGCTAGACACAGAAGTTTATGGAGAATTGAAATAAAACTCAAAACTCTCAGCAGCCTTTACGTAGCAAAACTAAAATGATCTTCAGAACGGTGAGCGCATCGGTGTGACAGTGCTAGTGACCTGGGTTCAAGTCTGGCGCGGTCTGTAAGTCGTTTGTATGTTCTCCCCTTGACCTGCGTGGCTTTCCTCCGGGTGCGGTGGTTTCCTTCCAACCTTCAAAAATATATAGGGTGGCTAATGTGAGTCACTGGCTCGTGGGCCAGAAGGGCCTGATACCAAGCTGTATCTCAAAAGAAAAGATTAAAAATTTAAAAAGCATCTTTAAAGATTCATCTTTCAGGCAATTTCTCATTGCAGGTCTTGGGATTTTAATCACTCCATCACTCTTCCAAAATTCTCAACCCCAATTACCACCCTGAAACTCCACCCACCCACCCCCCCCCCCCACCTCACCTGTTCATGACCATTCCCAATGCTCTGATCGAGCTGATCTACCCTTTCTTTGACCAGATCCTCAATGACTCAGAATAGTCGAATAGTTACAGAAAGAGGTCATTCAGCCTGTCTAGCTCTAAACCAGAACCGCGCCCCCACCCCCCCCAACCCAGCCCCTTCTCCAATTTCTTCTCACCATGCACTTCCCCAGTGGAACCTGTCTCCATCACATTTGCCATTCCAATCACACGCTGCATGGAATCATTTTCCCTCACGTCACTTTTCCCTTTTTATATCTGTGACCTCTGGTCCTCGATGCCCTCCACCAATTGGAACAGCCTCCCAGCACCTCCTCTGGGCAGACTTCTCATCATATCCAATTTCCCCTCCACCTTCTCTTCAGAGATCTGATTTCTCAAACTGCAGCCCTAGGACCCATAATTGTAAAACTTTTCTGGAAACACTTTCATGCCTTTATACTCCTAGAATTTCGCGACCAGCACTGAACACCGTACTCTAACTGTGGCAGACTAATTTTATAAAGGGTCAGCATGTCTTTCCTTCTAATTTACACTATGTCCCTATTGGTTAAATCCAGAATTGTACGCTTTATTAACCACTTTGTCAACCTGCCATTCTTATTGATTTGTACACACATATATCCAGGCATCTCTCCTCCTTACATCCCCCATTAGAATCGTGTCGTTTATATTATTTCTCCTCATTTGTCCAACCAAAATGCATCACCTTGAATCATTTTCTATTAACCTTCATCTATCAACCTGTTGATACCCTTCTACAATTAATCTCTATCCTCTTCTCAGTTTGCAATGCTGCCAAATTGTGTGATATCCCAGGCAGTTAGCACATCACTATTACAGAGTCATCAACCTGGGTTCAAATCCGGTCCCTGCTCCACATTCATGGCTGACTGATGATAGGCTTATCTCCACCTACTTGCCTTTTCCCTATTATGACCATCTTTGTGGGCCTGGCTTGAAGGCATTTCATCTGGCGCAGTTAGAGCGCCACCAATCGGGACCATGATTTGAACTCCGCGCTGACTGTAATTTCTCTCTGGGTACTCCAGCTTCCTCCCACCGTTCAAATCGGGGGTTGTAGGTTTATTGGGTAGCATGGGCTTGTGGGCCGGAAGGAACTTTAACAGTGTTGTAAGTCTAAATTAAGTTAAATTTGAAATTGCGAATTGCATTTCTAAGTTTGGCCATTAATAGTTCAGCACAAACTAGCTTGGGGAAGGATATCAACAAAATATTGCCTGGGTTTCAGGGTTTGCAGGGTGTGGTGATGGAACCACTGGACTGTCAGTGACTGCCTTCATTCCTGCCTGCCTCATGCAGGGGGGGTGACCCACTGTACCTGCAGGGAGATAACCCAGGAGGCTGGCTCCGCCTACTCTACTCCATGCCAATCACTGGGCCCATATAAAAGCTCACGCCAGCCCTTGGGTAGGAGTCGAGCACATGGAGCCAGAAGGGAGGCTGAACCTTGTGTCAAGTTTTAAGCTAATTAAAGCCTGTTGTCCATCCTTCGTAGTTTGAGATTGTTTGTTCGCACTGCAGCTCATCACACAGGGGAAGGTTATGTAGGCTAGAACTTTATTCCCTGGAGTGTAAGGGTGATTTGATGGAGTATTTAAAATTATGAGGGGGGCAGAGAGAGTAATTGTGGACAGGCTTTTTCCATTGAGAGTGGGGGAGATTCAAACAAGAGGACTGAGATTGAAGGGGGAAAAGTTTAGGGGAAACATGAGGGAGAATTTCTTCACTCAGTGGTGAGAGTGTGGAATGAGCTTCCAGCCGAAATGGTACATGCGGGCTTGATTTTAAATATTTCAAGAAAAGATGGATAGGTGTCTGGATGAGGGAGGTATGCAAGGTTATGGGCTGGGTGCGGGTCAGTGGGACTAGGTGGGAGAAGGTGTTTGGCATGGTCTAGAAGGCCTTTTTCTGTTATATGGTTTATATAGATGGGCAGAAGGCCAGTTACTGGGCTCTCTGGTTATTATGGAGATTTTTAAAAAGCAGTGGTCCTAAAACCAATCCCTGAGGAATGTCACAAATCACCTTCCTTTTTAAAAAAAAACCAATGATCCACCATGTCCTTTTCTATTCCATGACCAATTTTCAATCCACCCTACCAACGTGCATCTTCTCTCTCGCCAGCAAATCCATTGATTGTGCAAAGTCTGTCCCCCAAGCACACAGAATCTGGGTCTTGTGCAATATCTAATTTTGTAATTTGGTAGATTGACAGGGTAGATGTGAAGATGATGTTTCCCCTGGATGGGGAAAACCAGGGGTCGAAAACTCATGGGGAGGATGGCCAATCAGGATAGCGATTGGGGGAATAAAAACTATTTTACCAGGCAGTACGGATGCTCTAGAATTTTGTACCCAAGGAGATGGCGGGGAATCAAACGCCGAGTTTACTCAAGAAGGAACTGATAGATTTCGGGCGAAGAAGGGAACCAGGAGATAAGGGATTAGTGGAGAGAGGCGATGCTGAAGTGGGAGATCAGCGATGATCTTATTGACTGGCACAGAGGGCTAAATTGCCCAGTGCTACTTAGTGTTACTCTGATCACCTCCATCACCCGTCATTTCTCAGCCGTTCTTTTTCAGATATGCATCTGTTTGTATGCCAAGTACTTTACAAACTGTTTGCCTCCAGCTCTTTAATACAAAAATCATAATTGCAGTGCATAATAACAACATATTTCTTGTACACAAAAGGTGAGGACACAGTTATAGCAATTCATTAGTGTATTGTAGTAGAATATTGTCAATTATTCTGCGATAACTAGAAAACAAAGTATAAATTGTTGAACAGGGCTTTTGCAACAGAGCACTGGTCTTGCATCTTATAGTTCTGGGTCTCATAATTTAAAGACGGATGTTCATGGTGAAAAGTTCAGAGAGGGTTCACTAGATTGATTTCTGGGATGCAGGAATCAGCTTATGAAGAAGATTGAGCAGGTTGATCTGTGCTCCCTGGAGTTTAGCAGAAGGAGAAGTGAGCTGATCAAACGCGATATGATTCTGAGGGAGTTTGACAGGAATAGATAGTGAGAATTCAGAACTAGGGTCATCGTCTTATTTCAGAATGAGATGAAGAGGAATTTCAGATCAGTCTTGGCACGGCAGAGGGAGCTTGAGGGGCTATAAGACCTACTCTTGTTCTTGATTAGAAACAGGCACAAAATGCTAGAGGAACTCGACAGGTAAGGCGGCATCCAGGGAAGGTGAAGGGAAGCCGATGTTCTTCTTTCTGGTGTTCTTAACACTGGCCTCATGTCCCAGTTATGAGACAACATTTAACTCTCGCCCCTTTTCCTCTGTCACCCTTGCCCAGGAATTAACTGGGGGATTTACTGGGACAGGGTCCAGTGGAAAAGGAGCACTGTCCGAATGCCGGCGTCAAATGACGTCATTTCACGCTGGGGATTATCCACCTCTACCCCTACTCATATCCTTGGTGTTTGCTGATAAACCCAGTGGAAAAGGGACAGCAGAAAGTCACCCATTTCCAGTCAAAGGTAGAACACTCTGATCCCTGGGGATGAGTTGTGTTCAGTGAAAAAGCAATTAGTATCCCAGTTAAGGGTGGCCCAGTGGAGATGGCACAAAGGGCTTCCTATCCCAGGGTGACAGAGGAAAAGGGGCTAGAGTTAATGCATGGCCAATTACCTGGGATGCCAGTAGAAAAAGGGCTTCTGATTCGCAAAGAGATTTTGGGAGAGGTGACCAAATGTTTTGACTAAGGTGTCGGCTTTAAAGAGTGATAAGAGAAATGGAAATGTTTAGGGCAGCACAGTTTGCATAGCAGTTAACCCAACGCCTTTACAGAGCCAGAGATTGGGAGCGCGGATCGAATCCCACGCTGTCTGTAAGGAGTTTGTATGTTCTCCCTGTGTCTATGTGGGTTTTCCCACATTTCTATGTGGGAATGCCCTGACAGCTGGCATAGAGCTTGTTGGACTGAGTGGCAAATGAAAACATGATAAATCGGATACATTTTCAGATTCTCCATATCCTTGGACTCTTAGGGAAATGCAAAAACTGCACTGTTCGAGCCTTGAGCGAGCAATTAAGTTGCTGGAGGAGAAACACAATGCTGGAGAAAGTCAAACAGTGATAGCAAAGAGAAAGATGCACAACCAACATTTTGGGCTTGAGCCCCTCATCAAGGTGTGAACAACATGTAGACGAGCATCTGAATATAATGGTGGGGGTGAGGGGCAGGGGGAGGAGTACGGTCCCACAGGCAGGAGGTAAGAGGTGGATAAGGGAGGGAGGGCACGCCAGCAAGCGGGGGGGGGGGAGAAGGAATGGCTCAATGAATGGAAAGCTGGAGGAAAGGAGTGAGAAGGATGGGGGAGAACAGAGAGTGGCCTAGCAGGTCTCCTTTCCCGAGTATTGTAGGTTAATTGGCAGTAATTGGGCGGCACGGGCTTGTGGGCTGGAGGGTCTGCTATGTCTAAATTAAAAATTTTAATTACAAACAAATTGTGTTTTGTGTCTATTTTCCATTTTCTGGGGATATCTGCACAACAAACTTAGAAGTTAAAATGCCAATAAGTGACAATAATGGGCTGTTAAAATAAAAAGTACAGGAGGCCAACACCTGTATGTTGTTAAAGTCCAAAGAAGCAAAACAGCCAGGAAAATCACCTGCATTCTGTTTGCAGGGCAGGTGTTTCCCACCTTCCGTACCCCATGGATCATCAACTCTCCATAGGCTCCCGTAACAATCTTGTTCTCACCACATACCCATCACCTACAATTTACAGTGGCAACCAACTTGCATGCCTTCGGGATGTGGGAGGGAACAGGAACACCCGGAGGAAATGCATCCAGTCACAGGGAGAATGTGCAAGCTCCACACACATAGCAGTGGAGCTGGACACGGAACTCTAACCACAGTCTGACTTGGCTGTTTGTCTACGTAAACTTTCTCTTGCCCCCCAGTGCACATGCGAGGGCAAAGGACTCGCACCAGGCTGCGGACGGCTGGAGATCGGCAGAAGGGACACCAGGTATTGGAACCAGGATGGGAGAGGGCACTGGAAGCTTCCCAATCATGTCAGAGATGTGTATCTGGAGCACGGGTTGCTGATGGTATGGGCTGAAGGCTGTGAGAGCGCTGGAGACAAAGCCATGGCATCTATTTTGCTTCTCTTTCTCAGGCTGTAAGGGGCGCCAGGCAATTTATGCTGATTTTATGAAAAATTACCGTAGATTTAAATTTAATTTTTTTAATTTAGACATGCAGCATGGTAACAGGCCATTTTGGCCCACAAGACCGTGCTGCCAAATTACACCCAATTAACCTACTCCTCTGGTAAATTTTGAACAGTGGGAGGAAACCGGAATCCCACGACGTCACGGTGAATGTGCAACCTCCACATGGACGGAATCTGAGATCGTGATTGATCTCCGGTTGCTGGACCAGAGCGACAGCAGTGCTGACAGAGGAAGATCTCCAGCTCCTCTCAAAGGTTTCAAAAACAGCAAAACCATAGGTTATATCTTTGATTTTAAGGAACGAATAATGTTTAGCATTGATCCACGATCGATTGCACAAAGGCTGAAGATAGCAAAACTGAAGACTTTTATTTGCAAGAGATGGACAGCGTCCCTGTGTTGGTTGCTCACACTGACCTGGACTCGAACTGGGGACGGGCATGTGGCGTGACAGCCTTTATGGGGAAGAAAGGGGGAGGAGTCACGAGCCAACCATTGAGAACCGGGTCAACCAGGATCTGCACAATAGTGGTTTCACCGCATGCACACTGGAGGAAATCACCACCTTTTTTCCAAAGTCGTTCCAAAGAGTCATTTCCAAGCAGCTAGAGATGGAGAGAGGTTTAGTTCTTCCTCCCTCTTCCTTTCTCAAGATGACAACTACACCATGTCCTTTGTACCACACCAAGCATCCTATGGGGTTGTGCAATGCACAAAAGTACTGGAAGGCCTCAGCAGGTCACACAGCATCTCTAGCAGGGGTGGGCAACTTATGGCCTGCGAGCTGCATCCAGATTTACCCGACTCACAGGAACGAAGCCCTGCAGATCATATATCTAATTTATACAACCTGCAGGCCTCCAGATCTGGCCTGTGATCTAAATTTATCTGTACAGTGCCATCTCCCCTCCCCCCTCCCCCTCCCCCCCACCCACCCCCCCCCCCCCCCACTCCGGTTTGATGCTGCTGAAAAATCATTGCACCATTAACTCACCATCTGGCCCACACATGATAAAAAGGTCGCTCCCCCCCCCCCCCCCCCCCCGCACCCCTTCCAGTCTATAGGGAGCAAACTGATATAAACAAGATTTAGGGACTTAGCTCTTCATCAAGGTGTGAACAGAAAGCAGGCAGACATCTGAATAAAAAGGGGAGGGGAGGAGCACATGCTAGCAGGTAGATATGGGTCAGAGAGCAGATGAGATAAATGGTGAGAAATTATAGGGGGAGGGTGGTAAGTCTCCGAATGGAGAGGGACGAGGTGGGGAGACGGAGGAAAGGGGACAGATGAATGGGGGAGGGGAGAGAGGGCACTAACATAATCTAGAGAAGTCAGTCCATGCCATCTGTTTGGAGACTGCCCGCTGGATGGAATATTTAGTATTGTTCCTCCAATTTGCAGGTGGCCTCAGTTTGGCACTGTACGAGGCCATTATCGGTATGGGAACAGGGTGGGCAATTTAAATGGTGGGCCTCTGGGAGATCCCAGTTATTGCAGTGGACAGAGTGAAGGTACTCGACGAAACAATCTCCCCGATGAGGTTCTATCGTGAATAAAGAAAATGTCATATCCCAAGTCCAATAATGTTATTTTAATAAATTATATTCCACCATTGAGGCACAGCTGCCCACTGACCTCATGCTGCCTGTCAGTGGGCAGTGAGTGACTGACAAAGGTTCGAAGTGCCTATGGTGCTCTCCAAAGAATAACATGCTGATATTTCCAAAGTGCATCCCCTGCCTGATGCAATGTGAAATCTCCATTTCCAATATGATCCCAGCGTGCTACGGCCTAATTAGACTCAACGATGTTCTGAAGCTACACATCAAGATTAAGGCTGCCTGCTGATTATCTGCTTTGTGAACTTTCACCGGCTTTCACAGGGAGCATATTAATGCCATTTGCCTCAGATGGCCATATATTCAGATGACAAAGATGGTAAGAATTTTGAATGTTGTCCCGTAGAACAAATACTTGTAATACAAGCTCAGGTGTTAGTGATATTGGTATGAGAATTTGACTTGAATGAATATTATTAGGATATGGGCATGACAGTGTTGTGCTTCTGTTCATCTGTAGATGTGTGGGTGGAGAATGTCACACGTGTGTGTGTGTGTGCACTTGGGTATTGTGTTTTGATGTGTGGTTTTGTGTATATATGCATAGTTTTGCATGTATTTATTATGTTACATATTAGACCAGTAGTAATGGGAATTCACTAGGACCATACATTTGATAAAACAATAATTTTTATTATTAATATCATAACACTTCTTACTTAACTCTAAACATAACTCTAAACTTAACTTCACTATGTACACTATGTAGTGTGTGTTAACACCCAAACAATTACAGTTTAAGCTTGATTTGAGAGAAGATTTTAAAGTTCAGTCTCAGAAAGCCTTTGTGTTGAAACTGTCTTTACTGCTGTTCACAAGTGATTATGGAGTAAATGTCAGGGAGCAGATTTCTTAAATTGTTGCTCAAAAGCAAAAATGAAGTACCTTGAAACATCAAGTCATCAGACCTCTTTAAGACTCACAGATTTCTTTGTAGAGTTGTTTTCAGACCAATGCTTCTTCATACAAGCTCTCTTGTATGAAGATTTTGGAATCTGTATTTCACACGATGAATCTCTTTTCCAAAGAGACAGTGAAGTGGCTATTTTCTTCCACGATGATAACCATCTAAAATTCTATTTTTCTTTCTTAATCAAAGGTGACCATTTCCATGGTCACTGTGAGACTGCCCCTTTCATCTTAAAGAGACAGTCAGAAGTAGTCTTCCTCCTTCAAAAACCACTTTGATCAGGAGTAACCTGTAACCTTTTCTGGCGACTGTATCTTCAATCCGGTCTTCACCACAGGATGGTCAACTTCTGGTTTTAAAATGCCTCCAGCTAACATTCATTGAGTTCTTTATGGAGAACAGTCATAGGACTTTTATAACTGTTTACGGTTTTGAATTAGCAGTCACCCAATCTTTTTAAGCAAACAAGCTTCCAGCAGAACAATGGTTCAACTTTTAAAATGGTTTCTGCATGCAAAGGTCTGTGGTGTCTGCAAATGTTCCCTTGTCCACCCAAAAACCATATATAATTCTATAACTTAACTTTAACGATTAATCTTAGCACAAATCCATGACAATGTGTGTGAGTGTTCATTTATGTTTCTGTGCGGGATGTGTGTGTGTTAGATAATTACATGTGCTTTTAGAGCCATCAGCACAACAACAGCAGCGCCTACGCATGTCAGCCCATCATGTGCAAGGGCATTCCATGCTCGATTTGGCTTGGCCAGTAATCTTTGGACACACTCCACCCAATCTAAAAGAGACTGATGGTGTTGAAGTCTTCATGAATAATGATGGATGAACGACATTTGCTTTAAGTTCACACAGCAGAGAGGGTCCCTGATTCTCTTTGAATGCCTTGGACCAAGCCGCTTGAGTCCGTGTGACAAATATATACAAAAGTCATCCAGATTAAGAAATTCAGGCACAGGCAAACTCTGCAATCAGAAGGCATTTTAGCCAGGTACTAACCCACTGTGACAATTATTATTGGAAGGGACAACAATCTTACTCCACAAGATTCAGAAGGCCCTGAGCCTTGTTTCAACTTTACTGATTTTTTTTATCTCTCTGTATTGCACAGTCAGTTTGTTTATGTCTTTTTTTTAATGTAATTTTTTTTAAATCTTATTTGTTTACATGTATACATATCTTCTTGAATACAATTTATTTTGCACTACCAATAAGTGGTAATTCTGCCCCGCCCACAGGAAAAAGAATCTCAGAGTTGTGCGTGATGTCATGTATGCACTCTGACAATAAATATGAAATTTATTGCCTGTCCTACTGCTATTCGACTTGCCAAAATGCATTACCTTGCGTTTGTCAGAATTAAGTTGCCTGTAATTGGGAAGTTGATTTGATGGATCAGGGGAGCATTTCTCAGAGAACTTCAGTAAAGTGTGTTCTGACAGGCAGAGACCCAATGCACTATTCCTAATAAAGAAGAACCACCTCCTCACTCAGAGGCAGGCAGCTCAATGAAGTAATGGCATTTAAAAATAAATTGTAAATCGAGCCTTCATAAACAAAGGTATATTTTGTGTGGAGGTAGTGACTGTGGCTGGGAGCCGTTGTCTTCACGAGAGCAGTGATGAGAAGATATGGATTTGTGTGGAGCTCAACATCTCTCAGAATCAGATGCCCAAACGACTGCCAATATTTCGGCAAATACAGCTGTCTCACACGGCACAGCAAGGTCCCATCACCCGCAAGGGTCAGCTCCTCTAATTTCACTTGAAGGGGAGATGTTGTCTGGGACCCTTGGAATACTGCATTGTCAAGTGCTGAAGAGATAGATGAACCATTTGAACAGACAGCCAGAATGTAATTGTAATTCAATCTAAGGGATCACTTCTCTGTCAAAGCAGAGCTCTTTCATTAGTGTTTGAAGATGTCAGCCCAAATCACGTCAGATGGGGAAGAATAAAAACGGAGGCATGAAGGCTCCCACTCTTGGTAAACAATGCCTGCGGACATCTTTTTGAAATTTAAGATAGGAGAAGTAACTTGTCATATCCCAAGTCCATCATCACCTTGATTCTTTGGACATTTGAGAAGGTATTGTAATTTATGTCAAGGCAGTTGCAATTGTATGAACAATTTTTTTTCAATTAAGCTCCCCTTTAACTAAAAGTATAGATATGTCTGAACTTCAAAACAAATTAATGTAGGAGGAAACAAAATTAATCGCAAGTGCTTTTGTACACTGCTCCCTCTATTTCAATGACTGAACTGAGGTGATAGTTCTTGCATCACAATATTTAAACTGTAAGGTATCCCTCCACCTGCTTTAGCCTTGCACCAGAGAAAGATCCATCAGTTCACGTGGAGGATTATGGATATAATGAACAAGGGTTCACAGTATCATCTGCCTTCTGCTGACAATTACAGCGGTATTCTTGTCTCTCAGCCAGAATCCTGACTTCCGACCCCAGGTGTGGAGGTAGTGACTGTGGCTGGGGGCCGCTGTCTTCACGAGAGCAGTGATAAGAAGATATGGATTTGTGTGGAGCTCAACATCTCTCAAAGCATCTCTCAGAATCAGATGCCCAAACGACTGCCGATATTTCGGCAAATACAGCTGTCTCACATGGCACAGCAAGGTCCCATCACCCGCAAGGCTGGGCTGAACGATGAAGCTGGGGTCCCACATGCTCTCTCAGGTGGAGATAAGAACTTCCAATGGTAAAAGGGCGTCTTTATCAGGGGCCAATATTTATTCGTCATTTTATATCACTCGGTATATAAAATCATGATGAACCCTTTTCCCAAGGGTTACACAATTCCAAGGCACAAGCTTCTGGTGAGAGGGACCGAAAGGTGATTTTTTTTTTACTCATTGAATCGTCCATATCGGGAATGAGCTGTCAGAGGAAGCAAGAGAGGTGAGTACTATTGCAATGCAGGTGCTTCCCCACTTACGATGGTCCGACTTGTGGTTTTTCCAAGTTACAATGGTTTGAATCTGTACTTTTATTTGTGAATTCCAATCTGTTCCTGCACTTGCAGTATACGGTTCGCTCCTCTCTCGTGATGGTGGGCAATGGCAACATCACACAAGAGTATCATACAACGTACTCAACCACACGCGCAGTCTCTGCAGCGATTACACAAGTGAGTGAACCTGTCACTTTAGCGTCCCCAGCATCCTCAACATCCAGCAATTAATTTTAGTTCAATGCTTCAAACATTCTTCATGCCCAGTGTGCTTTTAGCTGTGTACATTAATGATTTATTCAGTGTGGAATAAAGGAATTCAAAATTTAACTATTAAAAAATGGTAGGTGTGATATTCTTTTTCTACTTACGATGGGTTTGCCAGAATGTAACCCCATCGTAAGTTGGGGAGCACCTGTATTCAAAAGTCATTTGGACAGGTGTATGAATAGGAAGGGTTTGAAAGGGTTATGGTTACGTACAGGCAAATAGGATGAGCCCAGAATGCCATCTTGGAAGTTGGGCGAAGGGGAGTGTTCTGTGCTGTTTGGCACTATGACTTATGACTCTAAGATTATCGTAATGCTCTATACGAGAGGTTGCTCTGTTTTCCACCTTGCAACAATATACTGGATGTCATGAGGACATGGTGCACTTAAGTGGGAAGGCCCTTCAGATCAATAATATGCTGACACTGCTTCAGACCATAAGTGGAAAATATTACACTTGCATGGTGCTAAACTATGACTGAAGAAGGATCGGTGTCTCAGGAGGTAGGATAGAAAAGGCAAAGGGTAAGGGGTGTGACAGCAGTCAGTGGTGTCAGTCAATAGACGAAGGTCTTTGGTCAAACCTGTTTTGCCTTTGTGTTTTATGACAGCCATCCTGAAACAAAATTCTGAACATGCATTTGAACTGTTCAAATTTAGTCTGAGAAGTATTGACAGTAAGTGTTCTGCAAAGCAGGAACCTGGCTTGTTGGCATCAGGTGAGGAGTTCTGTTGTGCAGGAGAAATAGATACAAGGCTGGTCAAAATTGTTTTTTTTTTGTAATCGCTCTTTGTTCCTTCCTTCACTCTTCAACAGAAATGTCAGATGGAGTCTCATCACCTCCATTATACATTCATCATTCTAGTAAATCATCCAATCTGAATAGACTAAAGCAATTGCAAGTGAATCTATTATTAAAGTATCTGAGTGATTAGTTCTACGTACTATGAATTAGAGTGATTGAAAAGGTCTCGTCACAGCTGAGCCCTACACTGACTTTGCATGCCATGTCATCAGTGATTGAGACTGAAGTCAACCTGACCAACTTGCCCACCCTTCACTCAGAGTGGCTCTGGAAAAGCAGGCCACCTATGGCCAACTTTACAATCCTTGCAGAGCTCCCAAGCTTTGAATTAAAAGCGGTACTGACTTTATTTGTGTGGAATCCACGGAGGAAATTAAAGTTGCAGTTCATTTAAAGCGGCCAATGGTGAATTAAGGAGAGAAATTCATGGAAACCCTTAACAAGTCAGGCAGCATTTGTGGAGAAACACTAATGTTTCACCTCAATGATCAATCATAAGATTAGGAAGAGGTAGAAAACGAGCACATTTTTATCTTTTCTAATTTCTGATGGAGTGATTGTACCGAAACATTAATTCTTCTTCCAGCATGGGTTCATATGGTGACAAACAACATGAACACAAGGAGGAGGAATCAAAACCTGACCCCTATCTCCCCCCATCCACACTCTCTCAGTGACTCAATGCAGTGAGCGAAAGGAAGGCCCAGGGCTAACTATCCCTGCTAGGACATTCTGAAACTTGCTGGTAATTTTACCCCTGGATTCTCCCTTCAGTTTAGCAAATGCAAACAACCATATTTTGTTCAACAGCACAGACGGTTATTTTGATTCATTTCTTAGCATATCGGGGTGACCAAGCATACAGTCTTGATGAATGGCACTCAAGCAATTGCATCTTGACATTGAACTCAATTGCTTTAATGCAATGGAACAGGATCTACCAAAATAAAATATGACCAGTTTGAGAGCTAATGATTCAAATATTGTGTAACCTTCATTGAAATTAGGGCTACTAATCATTTTTTTTGTAGTTTATGTTAAATATTTTGCACTGGAGATGACTAAGCTGTTTACAAAGCTGATTGTTCTATCAGTGCTGGTCTCGAAGCATTCATGATGGATATGGTTACCCATTTATTACCAGGGCAAGAAATAAACAGCTTTAAGTCCAAAGTCAGAAAAGGTGTGAAGTAAAATCATTGTGTTGTGGCACGTGCATACATTTGTAGCGGTGAACCGGCTCTGCGGAGCAACCGCGGCAAAGATTGTGTTATGGGTCCTTCTCTTCTGGTACAGACTGAGTTTCGGGATGTAAATAGCGGGCTCCAGAGGGCCTAAAAGGTTGCAGCGCAAAACTCGAAGTAAACTTAATGAGCTCTCAGTTCTTCTCGCTACACTACAGTGTTATGTTATGTCTGAGCAGAAAGCCCTGCAATAGGTAGTAGAAACAGCCCAGGACATCACAGGCAAAACCTTCTCCACCATCGAGAACATCTACAGGGAATGCTGCAGTCGGAGAGCAGCAGCAATCATCAAGGATCCACACCATCCAGCACACGCTCTGTTCTCATTGCTACCATCAGGAAAAAGGTATAGGTGCCACAAGACTCGCACCACCAGGTTCAGGAACAGCTGGTACTCCTTAAACAAACTCAATCAGAGACTCATTTAAAGACTTACTTTACTGAATTTTTTTTTCTGGATTGAACAATCATTTTTTTTAACGTTTCTTTCTTTGTTTAAATTTCTCACTTTTGTTGACAAATCTTGCTTATTGAGTACAGTTTACAGTGACTGGCAAGTAGAAATTCTGCCTGGGCCACAGGAAAAAGAATCTCAGGGTTGTATGTGATGTCATATATGTACTCTGACAATAAATTTAACTTTGAACACTTGACTGACATTAGGTAGAGTGGTATTGAAAAAACTCTTTCACAAAAGTTTCTTTGATAATCCATGGATTATTATAGAACTTGAATCGTGTGCAATTGATGAAAAGCATCGTTACTTCTGTTCATCAAAACTTTTGCTGACTGTCAAAAATTTCCTGCTGTCAGGCATCACAATAGTGTGTTCAGCTTCACTGTCAGCTGTCACAGAATAGCAGGAGGGTTTACTCACTTATTTCTCAATGCAATGTGATTTTCTACTCAGAAAAAGACTATGATTACTTGTGATTTTTTAGACATGCAGCTCGGTAACAGGCCTCTTCAGCCTACAAGTTTGTGCCACCCATTTTACCAGCACCCCCTGGTATGTTTCGAGCAGTGGGAGGAAACTGGAGCCCCTGAGGAAAGCCCATACAGACATGGGGAGAATGTAAAGAAAAGCGCGTGATTCGAACCCCGTAGTCCAGATCGCAGGCGACGTAAAGGCATTATGCCAACCGAACCAACGTACTTACCTCTGTCCCTTGTGACTTTATGAACATCCTATGCTCCAGGGAGAAAAGTAGCAGCCTATCCAACCTCTCCTCCCGCCAGTCCTCGTAACACACTTGTTCGTTGTTTCTGCACTTTTTCCAGATTAATGATATCCTTCCACTTGTTGAGCAACCAATGGTTGTGGTTTCACCAATGCCTTGTACAGTTGTCATCTGACCTTCCTGCTCCTGTACTTGATTTTCTGACTGATAAAGGCGAGCATGCTAAATGGCTTCTTCATCACCCTATCGAGAGGTGTCATCATCTTCATGGACCCATGTATCCCTAACTCTACAACACTCTCCTGCACATTATCATTTATGTTTTTTTTACACAGCCGTTGCATTCAAGGGAATTATTCCCAATTTCCTAGAACTCCATCTGTGTAAAACAACCTTTTTCTTTCCACTAACATCCTGCTTTAAGTATTCCCTGTGCCATAGGTGCTCTGTGATTAGTAAGGGATTGCTTAAGGTGGGAAGAAAAAGTTTGAAAACCACTCTTTTAATTGTACCTCATTGACTCATTATGTGCACCGTTTCATAACCCCAAAGGAAATGGGCCAATGACAATTTTCCTCAAGCCAAATATTTTGGTATCAGTGATTCTCAATCTTCCTCTGTGCTCTGTGATGAGTAAGGGATTGCTTAAGGTGGTATGTGAATGGAAAGAAAAAGTTTGAAAACTACTGATATGGACAGTTACACAAGCTAAATAAGACATTCTGTTTAACATACATAAATAGTAAATCATATCCGTGATTCATATTCTAAATAGTATACACCTTTTTTAGAAGAAAAATATAGTAGGTAGGGTAAATTATGTTAAATTTTGCATTATTAGAGTAATTGGTAGGGTACTCCATTTGTTCAAATCTTCAACAATTTTATTAAGAAAAGGCAAATAGTTTAATTTATATAGAATTGTTAAGTCATTATCAACCCGAATACCTAAATATTTAATGATAGCATCTGGCCACCTAAATTTAGTAACCATTGTACAATTAATATAATCACCCCTAACAAGGCATAATATTACTTTTCCCTCCATTAATTTTGTTCAGAAATTTCCCCATATTCTTCCAATCTTGCATGTAATTAAGACAAAGAATTTATGGAATCAGTTCAATAAATCAAAACATCATCAGAAAATAAATTAATTTTATATTCCTCTTGATTAACCTTTATACATTAGAATTTTGTTTTATAAGATCCATTAAGAGTTCTATCGCTAAAATAAACAAGGCTGGTGAAAAAGGGGGACCTTGGTGACTCAGTCTAGTTAATGGAAAAGAAGAAGGAATTTGTCCATTAGTCACCGGCCTTGCAGAAGGATTTTTATTCATGGTTTTATCCCAATTTATAAATGTCAACCCAAAGCCAAACTTTTCTAATACTTTAAACAAAAAAAATCCCATTCTAATCTATCAAAAGTCTTCTCTGCATCCAAAGCTACTGCCACACTTGTATCACCCTTTTTTGGAACTAAATGAATTAAGCTATTCAACCTTGCAACATTATCTGCAGATTGTTGTTTTTTGATAATTCCTGTTTGTTCCAAATTTGGTAAATATTTAGCTAATCTATTTACTAAAATGTTTGTAACATTTTATAATGATATTGATGCCAGATTTAACTAATCCTTTTTCTTTGGTATAACTGTAATTGTTGCAGTTGAAAAAGACTGATAAAGGAAAATTCTGGTAAGGAATGAGATTCTGCTGCTTCATACCATAAAAGGAGGTATTAAAAGATCCTTAAAATTCTTTTTAAAACTCAGCCGTAAAACCATCCTCCTCTGGAGACTTACCATTTTGTAATGAACTTAGTGCTTCACTGACATCTCTTTCCTTTCTGTAAAAGGAGCATCTAAATCCCTTTGATTTCGATATTTCAAACTAGGTAAATTTATGAGCGATTTTTAAAATTCTTAATTTTAACTTAATTTCTACTCGACTCAGATTTATATAAATTAGAATAAAAACCTTTAAATTAATCATTAACTTGGGATTTATAAGTAATGGTCCACGGGCTATTTCTAATAGAATTAATTATTCTAGAAGTTTGTTTTATTTTTAACTGCCAAGCAAAAATCTTATGGGCCCTTTCTCCTAATTCATAATACCTCTGTTTAGTTCTCCATTCTATAAGTCTAGGTTGTATTGTAATAAAGTTTTTTCTTTATTAATTTCTTTCTTTTCTCATCTGAAACCTTTCTCTGTAAATCCTTCTCCAAATCCTCTATTTCTGTTTCTGACTGATCAACCTCTTTCATATACTCTCTTAACTTTTTACCTGGCCCCTCAAGTATGCTTTTATTTGCATTCTAAACAGGAAATTTATTAACTGAATCAGAGTTTATTTCTAAAAATTCTTGAATTTTCTTTCTTATAAAATCACAAAAATCCTTCCTCTTCATCAGTGTAGAATTAAGTCTCCGTCTATAAATCAATTGCTTCCTCTCATGTCCCAAACTTGTCATTAAAAGTGGTGAATGATCAGATAAAATTCTAGCTTGATAAACACTTTCATAACTCTTCCTTGAAAATGTGCCAAAATCAAAAATAGGTTTATGCTAGAGTAAGATTCATGACCATGTGAATGTCTCTTTTTAATTTCTCATGTTCCTTCTCTGTGAAATGAGCTTGGAGACTCATTGTTAAAAAATTACCATACAAATGATTTGATTACATATTTTGGTTGGCTTGGATTATAATATAGTTTAGCCTGGAAACAATACTTAAATGCAATTTTTTAAATAGTTTTAACATACATTAATATATTTTTGAGGCCTCTGCGGATTGTGAGGCCCTAAACTGTAGTTTGTTTAGCTTATGCCCAAGTCCGGCACTGGCAAAAGGCCATTTTGGCCTATGAGTCCATGCTGTCAAATTTGCACCCAATTAGCCAACACCCCTGGTATGTTTAAAACGGTGGGAAGAAACTGGAACCCCTGGGGAAAACCCATGCAGACACAGGGAGAATGTACAAACTACTTACAGACAGCATTGAATTCGAACCCTGGTCCTGATTGCTGGCGCTGTAAAGGCGTTGTGTAGCCACTCTGCCAACCGTGGGTTTGATGGGTAGCATGGATATGATGGGCTAAAGGGCCTGCTTCTGTGCTGTATGACTTGATGGCTCGGAGGATAAGTGGGGCTAGAAAAGTGGATCAGAGCGAAGCAGCAGGCAGTGAATGGTATAGTTTTACTTCAAAGACAGAAAATCTTTCATGGCTTTTTTAATCAATCTCAACATCAATCTATTTGATTGAGAACTAAAAATTGTGTGAAATACAGATTTAACTGTGGCAAATACAAAATGTTAAGGATGTTATCACACTGAAAGAAAAGGCAACCCAATTTCTATATGTCACTGATAGGACAGATGGTTGTGAATATTTTGGGAAACAGCAAAGAATGAAACAAAAAGATTTTAATTCAGAAAATGAATTATGAGCATAAACTGCAAGATCCATGTGAAACAAACAAATTTTTTTTTTCAGCTTGCATTTCCAGGCATTTACTTATGATGGGGCTTCGTGTGACAGGAAATGGTGATGTGGACGGTTTTCTAGGAATGGAAGTCCCCTCCGGTAACACAAGGTTTCTTGTAATGGTTTAAAAAAAAAAGTTCAGGAGGCAGAGAAACTTAAAAGTTATTGCCACTGGAGAACAGTACTCAGTAAACTAATGGGATGTCAAGTCCCTGTCCTTGGAAGATGAATACAGAGACAAGGAATACATCAGTTGTCCTCTTCCAGTTGCTGGAAAGGTTGTTGCAGAAGGGCTCATTCACTCTTGATACACATAAGGAGGTGCAGAGAAACCTCAGATGAGTTAGCCTGATGCTTTTTTTTTTGGGAATTGTTGGAATTCATGATTACAGAATGTGGAAAATGATGAGAAACATGCAATAGAAGTGAAACATACTTAAGTTTATTAGATAACCAATGTTTCAGGTGTGAGCCCTTTCACAAGGAATGAGCAAAATGTGGACAGGCTGTTTGATATGCTGATGTTCTCCAACATTGTGGTTTTTACTTCAATCACTGTGTCAGTTCGCGCAACGACGTTACAGCACCAATGATCGGGACCGGGGTTCGAATCCGGTGCTGTCTGTAAGGAGTTGTACATTCTCTCCGTGTCTGCGTTGGTTTTCCCCAAGGGCTCCGGTTTCCTCCCCCCCCACCCCGTTCAAAACGTACCGGGGGTGTAGGTTAATGGGTGTGATTGGGCCAGAATGGCCTATTACCAGGCTGTATGTCTAAATTTAATTTTTTTTTAATTTAAATTTACACAAGGGAAAAGTTCACACATTCTCCTATATTCTCAATAAATGAAAGGTAGCTTCTTAATTTTATTCCCAGTTCAGAGTTGCAGTAATTCTCTTCACAAACATCCAATCTAGCAATTTGCAGGCAGTTTAAAGACTAAAGTCAATTTATCCTGCAGGATCCCTACAACTTTTTGGAGGGAGCCCGCAGTGTAAATCGTACCGGAAAAATTCATTGACGGTCATTCACTCAACTGCTCGTCCCACCCCTGGGACTGTTATACTCAGGAACTTGCAGTGGAAAAAGGCACCCAATGTGAACGACCACACAGGCAATAATTATGTTAATTTTTTCTGCGATTTTCCTGATATTGCCATCTAAACCATACATCCTCTTCTCGACACCAGAATACCCAGTCTTTCTTTGTCCTTAGGGTTCTATCCAACTCCAAGGGAGTCAAGTGAATGAGTTCACAGCAAACCCTGAGGAACCAGGCAAACACCTGTTTGAGATTGCCCCAGGTAAGAACGACAAACTTGCTGCTCTCTTTCTCTGAATGGAGTTGAAGGTCTTTTAATGTATGCTTTATGTTGAAGTGTTCTGTTCCTGTCATTATTTTAAATGTGACATTCAGCTCATTTTGTGATCAGTGAACCATCTTTTAAGCATGATCTTGTTGCCGATATAATATTAGCATATGGTATTGTTAATCCAGACTGCAAGGGAAGTTTTGACACAATGAACAAATTTGATTTATTTTGCTCATTGAGCATGTACTTTGAATAATGACTTATTCACAGATGCTTACAGATATTATCATGCCAGAAGTTCTTTTATTTCTCATTTTTCTCACATCACATGCTTTTTTTGGTCAGACTGTAGGCACATAATATGCTCCCATATTTATTCCAAATTAATTCTGCCCACCAGCAAAGGTTTGAAAATTCCTCTAAAATGTTGTGTCAATCTTAAGCATCTTCTTTTCTCCAACTGTTTAGGAGGATTAGCCTTGCTGCAACAATCCTGTGTTCAAGACATTGCACAGTTAGACCCCTGATATCCAGGGATTGGTAGATGCCGGATAAGTGAATTTGCTGGTTGCTCAAGATTGTGTGTTGCATGATTGGTGAGCTGACCACTAGAGGGCGAGTTATGTGAGTGACATGCTCAACAGGTCTGAGAGGCAACAAGTCTAGAACAGATTGATTGTAACAACACTTTATTTTTGGCACCAATTTTAAACTTTTATATTTTTTGTCTGTTTCTTCTCTATGAATTTATTGAGTCTGCCAGTTTCCGGATAGAGGAATTTTACTGTATAATCAACTATGACCGTTGAAATCAACTCCATCTGAACCAAAATTCAGAGGTGGGGTTTAAATGTGTATAACTTACTCAAATACTCATTGAGTGGGTGAAAATAAGGTCACACCTCCATCCAACGTATCTTTAGATCAAATGCCTTCAAGCTGAAGGAGGCTTGGAGATGAATGTAAATGGCTGAGAATTTCAGTGATGATCTGCTTCATTTGAAAGCTGCCAGCTGTGTGTGTGAACAAATGATGTGTTGTGCTTGTTAAGTGATGTGCATCATCAATCAAACCAACTGCATGGTAATAATTCCAGCATGTTAATACGTTTAATAGAGATGTGGAAATGAAATGTATCTTTCGGTAAGAGAACTGAAATAATCAAATTCTGGTTGTCCACTTGATTGACTGAGGGTCGAATGTCTTCCATGAGAGGTGGTCCCAGGTAGCTGCACCCATTTCCTTTCGGTGATCTGTTCCAAGGGTGTCATCTCTGCCCAAATGGTGCACTCATTGAGGTCGCATTTGTTTGTCATGTTATATCTTGCACAGCGAAAATAGTTTTTCTGCATGCAAACTAACAGGTTATCTCTAACAGCTGTGTAAAGAGCTGTGTAAAGTATCTAGGGCAGTGGTTCTTTCCACTCATATATCACTTTAAGTAATCCCTCTGCCATAGGTGCTCTGTGATGAGTAAGGGATTGCTTAAAGTGGTTTGTGGATGGAAAGAACAAGGTTTTAAAATCACTGTTTTAATCGTCCCTAATGGACTCGTTATGTGCATGGTTTCATAACTCCAAAGCAAATGGGCCAATAACAATTTTTCTCAAGCAAAATATTTCAGTAACAATTGGGTCTAGAGCAGTGATTCTCAACCTTACCTTCCCACCCACATCCCACCTTAAGCAATCCCTTACTAATCACAGAGCACCGATGGCATAGGGATTACTTAAAGTGGGATGTGAGTGGAAGGAATAAGGTTAAGATTGGTGACTGCAGATTCAGCACTTTCCTTTCTTCGCCCGACTTTCACCACAACCTCTTGGCACATTTCTCACACAGAAAAAGACATCTCAAGCCATGTATGAGCAGGAACTCATCTCAGATCACCTTGCTTTGAGGAGGAGATACAGCAATCTATTAGAATTGAAAACTGTGAAATCTGAGGCATGTGGGATGGAAACGATTGAGCTGAATGTTCTTAGGGACAGTCATAAGGCCTTTTTATAGTGAGGGGGAAGTGAATGTAAAGGTGGATATTCTCATCGCCTCACTTACCAAGGGGGGTGGTCCACTCGGAGGTGGAGCAAGGTCGTTCTACCTCCTCCTTGAAGGCAATGCAGCTGTAAGCGGCTGCGAAGGGGGTGGGCTAATGGCGTCGCGATGGTGCCATGAGCCCACGACCTAGGAGGAGCATGTGGGTCACCAGCCTTCCATTGTGTGGTTCCACCAACCTTGTGTCCATCTTCACCTGTCTCTGCCTCTTCTGCTCTCCTTCAGGAACTAGAGAGGGTGTTCGGACAACCAGTGTAACAGGTTCATGAGGAAAAATCAAAGATCACTGAACAATGGAGCAGTGAGAAGATGCCCCAAACAGATTAAAAACGGCCATATGATTTGAGTCCTCAAATCCGGTCTGATCACGACAGTCCATATTTTGGGATTTTTCTGGATTCTCAGGCAGTACTTTTAAAATTCAAATTTAAGGATGAATAAACATATAAAATACAAAGTACCAAAAAAAAACCAAATAAATCTTTATTTGATCATTTCTGTGACTTCTGGGGCACTTACACATGAGCACTGAAGCCCGTTAAATTTTAAAAAGTTTGAGAGTTTTCGAGGTCCAGATTCTCGGGCATCTGGATTACTGGACTATTTCTGCTTAAGAAGTTCAAGGACTATACAGTATAATTTTAGAATTAAATTTTAGATATTCAGGAGAAAAATAAAACTTGTTTCTCAAATGAGGGGAGTTTGTTGAGAACTGAATGTGCCATTAACATTTTTCTATAATGTAATTGATGCTTTAGGCTCTGTCTTTGATTTACCATTTTATTTTCTACTCTGATCCCAAACCTCTCTCTATGCATTGAAACATAGATGCATTTTCCCAGCTTTCTCAATTTGCAAATATTCAATGGAGAGAGAAAGCAAACGGCTGCCAGAACCCAGCAGGATGAGCTGCATCTGTGTAGGGGAGGGTCTGCAGAAAGAGGGCAGTAGAGGCAGGTTCATTAAATATATTTAAGAGGGAATTAGATCTATTTCTTCAGTATAAGGGTATTAAAGGTTACGGAGAGAAGGCGGGGACGGGGTACTGAACTTTAAGATCAGCCATGATCGCGTTGAATGGCGGAGCAGGCTCGAATGACCTTCTCCTGCTCCTATCTTCTATGTTTCTATGAACTGCACGTTTACCCCCAAAATAATCATTTTGCAGAAAATGAATGCATTACAAAATAAATATGGATATTGATGAGTCAGTTTTAGCATTCAAGCCCGCAGCGTTCAGCTAGACAAGAGGAACATTGAGAATCACTGCTCTAGACCCAATTGTTACTGAAATATTTTGCTTGAGAAAAATTGTCATTGGCCTATTTGCTTTGGAGTTATGAAACCGTGCACACAACATGTCAATGAGGTACGATTAAAACTTATACTTTCCACCCACATCCCACCTTAAGCAATCCCTTACTAATCACAGAGGGACTGCTTAAAGTGGGATGCGAGTGGAAAGAAAAGGTTTGAGAACCCCTGCGCCCCTAATGAGAGGGATGCACTGGAGAGCAACATCACAATAAAGAGCTTTAAAAGCATGCAGGCAATGACCACCCACCCCACCCTACTCTGGAGATTCTCGAGACGCTTGGATCTGGAGAGAGAAAGCAAATGGCTGCCGGAACCCAGCAGGATGAGCTGCATCTGTGTCGGGGAGGGTCTGCAGAAAGATATAGACGGGTTAAGGGTCCGGCAGGCGCAGTATGATGTTTGTAAATGATTATGATTTACATGGCAGGCAATTGCAGCCTGCTGCATTGCAGAAGGATTTGCGAGTGCTACATTCAGGGACTCTTACTTGTTGTACTTTATTGTTTTTTTTTCCCACCCCTCTCTGATTTGCACAATTGGTTTGTTTACATTTATCTGTTTATTTGTGTATGTTGTGTCCAGTTTTTTGCACCACCAATTCTGCCTCGCCCACAGGAAGAAAAGAATCTCGTGGTGGTCTGTGATGTCATTTATTTACTCTGACAATAAATCTGGAACCTTGATGTAGGCTGTTGTAAAGAAGGCAAGTAGGGTGGGGTGAGTGGTCATTGCCTGCATGCTTTTAAAGCTCTTTATCGTGATGTTCCTCTCCAGTACACCCCTCTCATTAGGGGCGCAGGGTTCTCAACCCTTTTCTTTCCACTTGCGTCCCACTTTAAGCAGTCCCTCTGTGATTAATAAGGGATTGCTTAAGGTGGGATGTGGGTGGAAAGTAAAAGTTTTAATCGTACCTCATTGACGTGTTGTGTGCACGGTTTCATAACTCCAAAGCAAATGGGCCAATGACAATTTTTCTCAAGCAAAATATTTCAGTAACAATTAGGTCTAGAGCAGTGATTCTCAATCTTCCCTTCCCACTTACATCCCACTTTAAGCAATCTCTTACTAATCACAGAGCACTGATGGCATAGGGATTACTTAAAGTGGGAAGTGAATGGAAGGAATAAGGTTGAGAACCATTGTGTTAAAGCATTTGGCAAAACACTTTCTGTTCATCAAGAAAATCTTCACACAGCTGTTGTTATGGAACTGAGCACAGAGGGTAAAATCTCTTAAAACTGATTAACTAAGGAGCACTCTCCATAAAAAGGAAGACTCCTCAATGTTCTTCTCACACAAGATTTCACACATTGGCCTTCATTAAATGGTGATGAGCAAGAACATCTGTAGATCTCTAATTGCCCACCCTGTTCACATTAAGTTTGTTTTTGAGATCATGTTCACCACTTCAGATAGCAATAACTACTGAAATCAATTGGGTGTTTTATGAAACAGAATAACCTTGTGACGTCTGGCTGAATGGAATCCCCCTTCTTGGATATTCTGACTCAATTATCACTTTAACATGTTAGCCGACTTGCGACTTTTTCACCCTGAAGTGCTGTGTTATGTGCACAGTGTTAATCCAGAATATTATTCCCAACACTCAGCCATTTATTACGACGTTGCTCCTTATATTTGACAAAGATCCACTCAGAGAGATAGCTGGAGAATCTCAGCTTCTTACAAAATGATGTACATATATATACAAGAAATTCTGCAGTTGGCCTGATTGTTGTAAATGCCCGAGAAACTCAGCAGGTCCCACAGGAGGCAAAGGTAGATAACCAATGTTTTGGGCCTGGGCTCTTGGTCAAGGTATGAGCGAAAGGCAGACAGGTGCATGTATGAAAAGGTGAGAGGAGGAGGGAAGGAAGGGGGAGAAGGGCAGGCCGGCTGCCAAGAGGTCAAAGGTGAACGTGGATAGGAGGTTCATAGCTCAGTAAATGCAGAGTTAGAGGAAAGGTGGTGGAGGGATAGGGAAAGAAAGAGAAAGGTCTTCTTTGGCTTGGCTTCGCGGACGAAGATTTAAGGAGGGGGTAAAAGTCCACGTCAGCTGCAGGCTCGTTTGTGGCTGACAAGTCCGATGCGGGACAGGCAGACACGGTTGCAGCGGCTGCAGGGGAAAATTGGTTGGTTGGGGTTGGGTGTTGGGTTTTTCCTCCTTTGCCTTTTGTCAGTGAGGTGAGCTCTGCGGTCTTCTTCAAAGGAGGTTGCTGCCCACCAAACTGTGAGGCGCCAAGATGCACGGTTTGAGGCGATATCAGCCTACTGGCGGTGGTCAATGTGGCAGGCACCAAGAGATTTCTTTAGGCAGTCCTTGTACCTTTTCTTTGGTGCACCTCTGTCACGGTGGCCAGTGGAGAGCTCGCCATATAACACGATCTTGGGAAGGCGATGGTCCTTCATTCTGGAGATGTGACCCATCCAGCGCAGCTGGATCTTCAGCAGGTCAAAGGTGAACGTGGATAGGAGGTTCGTAGCTCAGTAAATGCAGAGTTAGAGGAAAGGTGGTGGAGGGATAGGGAAAGAAAGAGAAAGGTAGACCTTGAGGAAAGGACAAATGGGGATAGGGATGGGTGGGGGGGATGCTGCCCTGTGTTTCTTGTATTGGGAGTAATGTAACGTGGCAATTGTTCATATTTCTTGCTTTCAGTGGTCATTATCAGCTACTCAGGATGGTATCCTCTGCTTTCCAAATCATTCTGAGTCCATTAATAGCACTTGTGTCTTCTGAACACCCCATCCATCAGCAATGTTCCAGCATAATTTAATTTAATTGGATAAAAATAAGGAAACATTCAAACTACTAATATAAAGTCGAGAAAGGCAGCGAATGCAGTGGGGTCCTTCCGATGCCAGAGATGAGCGGTATCTCCTCTTCTTGGGCTCTCTTGTCAGATCGAGGTAGGATCGCTTCCACTCTGGTTTCATGGGATCTGAGGTGGTTTTATGAGGCACTGAGTGGAGTGGAAACTCAATACTCTTCCACAGAAGGGAAGAAGGTGGATGGTTGGAATTAGAGGTGGTCTTCCACTGCTCATTCCAGGCTTCTGTGCAGTCCTGATGCGTTGACTGTCAGCTCTCGATATCATTCCGAAAGCTCCCCCTCCAGCCTGGGTGCTCATGGTAAGCCAGAGGTAGACGATCAGGTGATCATTGGGGGATCAGAGATGGAGAGGGTGAGCACATTTAGGTTCTTGGGAGTCACTATCTTGGAGGATCTTTCCTGGACCCAACACACTAATGGCGTCTTGAAGAAAGCACGTCTACTTCCTCAGGAGTTTGCGGAGGTTTGGCATGACACCTGAAACCTTGAAAAATTTCTACAGAGGTGTGGTGGCAAGTGTGCATCACAGTCTGATATGGGGACACCAATGCCCCTGAGCATAAAGCCCTCCAAACCGTCGTGGACCCAGCCCAGGACATCACTGGCAAAACCCTCCCCACTATTGTGTACATCTACAGAGAAAGCTGCCATTTTGAAAAGCAGCAGCACCACCCAGCACAATCTCTGTTTTCGCTGCTGCCATCAGGAAAGAGGTACCGGTGCCACAAGACTCACCCCACCAGGTTCAGGAACAGCTGCTCCCCCTCCACCATCAGACTCCTCAATGACAAGCGCAATCAGGGTCTCATTTAAGGACTCTTACTTGTGCACTTTATTGATTTTCTTTGTTCTCTCTGTATTGCACAGTCAGTTTGTTTACATTCATTATCTGTTAGCAATCTTTATTTGTTTATATGCGTATGCTGTGTACCATTTATTTTTTACACTACCAATTAGTGGTAATTCTGCCGCACCCACCGGAAAAAGGAATCTCAGGATTGTATGTGATGTCATGTATGGGCATAAATAAATCTGGTCCAGAGATTCCGAGGGACTTGTGGTAAATTTCCTCAATAGGACTTTGATCACATCTTTCAACTTTTTCCACCATTTGCATGGTAGTTTCTTGCCATAAGAGAATTTGAATAGAGCGTCCTTTTCCAGGAGTCTGCTGTCGAGGGAACAGGTGAAAACAATGTCCTACGAGGCAAGTGGCAGAAGCAGTGAGGTTTAAATTTCCAGATAATTGTTATTCTCTTCCTCAAATCTTCAAAATCTGTCACTGTAAAATTCTCTAGTCCTCTTGGTCTAAGGACCTCTATAAGGTTCTTCGATTACTTCAGGTGTGTTAGAACCATAGAACAATTACACCACCTTGGCCCCTCTAGTCTGTGCCGGACCATTTTTTTTAATCCAAGCCATACTGACCTGCACACCGCCCATTGTCCTCCATACCTCTCCCATCCATGTACCTGTCCAAATTCTTCTTAAATGTTAATTGAGCCTGCATTTATCACTTCAGCTCATTCCACTCCCACCAATCTCAGTGCGAAGAAGTTCCCCTTAAACATTTCCCCTTTCACCATGTCCTCGGGTTTGTATCTCACCTCCCCTCAGTGGAAGAAGCCTATCTACATTTACTCTGTCTACCCCCTCATCATTTTAAATATTTCTGTCAAATCTCCCCTCATTCCTCTATGCTGCTAGTTGTGTTCTTTCCAAGGATGCAGATCTGTTCCACCTTCGTTGGTGTATACATCTCGCAGGTTTGGCAATGCGTGGAGTCAGTAACAATTCAAAGCACCAGATGTTAGATAACAATTCCCTGTACAAAATCCTGTCTCCAATCAGCAGAAAGAAGGAGTCTAAAGAAGTCTGTCTGGTACTCTTTCTGCTGATAAAATGAAAGATGAATTTACTTGGCCTTATTTCAAAAAATCGAAGCTTTGCAAAAATGTTAAGACTTATCTTAAAATCATGTCATGTTTTCGGCTTGGCTCAGAGGGAAGAAATCTTCATATTCAAGTGCATGTGCCACAATGGGCATAAACTGAAATGACAATTGTCTCTTGGAAGCAAATGTGCAGTTTGAAACTAGTTATTCTGCCACCTGGCTGTATGGACTCGAGTTTGTCTTTCCCTGGTGTGAATGTAAGAAGGGGCTGTGGCAGGGATCTCTATCATTATGAAATGCTTCAAGCATATGGTGATTAAATGCATCAAAGCACACCTCCCAGAGACGCTGGACCCATTTCACCAGAAGAAAACACTCCACAGACAATTTTTAATTTCTTTTATTTAATTTTTTTTTAATTTGGACATACAGCACAGGCCATTTCGGCCCATGATTCTGTCCTGCCCAATTAATCTACAACCCCAGTACATTTGGAATGGTGAGGGGGAAAGAAACCAGAGCCCCTGGGGAAAACCCACGCAGGTATGGTGAGTATGTATAAATTCCAGCACAGGATTTGAAACCCAGTCACGATCGCTGACACTATAACAGTTTGCGCCAACCGTGCTGCCCCTTGTTTATAGCCTTGTTCCTTCACTCCATCCTGACCCACCAGAAGGTTGATGCCTCATATGCCAGGATCATTGACCAGCTCAATACGATCATTCCCCAGAGGCTGGTGGAGAAGCTGTCCTTGCTGGGACTCAACTCCCCTCTCTGTAACTGGATTCTCGTCTTCATAATGGAAGTACCACGTTCTGACCATGTTGGTAGCAGAACATCAACCACCATCACACTGGACGCTGGCTCACCTCAGGGTTGTGTGTTCACCTCCTCCTGTTCATTACCCTGACCCATGACTCCATCGCCAGATCCAGGTCTAATAGTGTCATCGTTTATAGTAGTTGGCCTCATCAGCAACAATGATGAGTTGTTGTACAGAGAAGAGGTGGAAAATCTCGTAATATGGTGCGAGATTAACAACCTGAGCCTCAACAAGGACGTGATCGTGGACTTCAGGAGGACCAGGAACAACCACCCTCCACTGCACATCAACAACTGTGGAGCAGAGAGGATGGAGAGCACCAAGTTCCTTGAAGTTCACTTAACTAGTGACCTATCATGGACACATCATCTCCTCGCTTGTCAGAGTCAACAGCTTCTGCCCTTCCTGAGAAACTGAAGTGGTCAAGGCTACTGGGCACCATTATGTCAGCCTTCCACAGGAACTCTATCAAGATTGTCCTGGCTGGCTGCATCACAAGTGGTATGGTTGCTGCAGAGAAATAGATCAGAAGTCAATGCACAGGGCCATAAAAATGGCACAGAGGATTACTGGAGTCTCCCTCTGCTCATCAATGTAATCTATCAGGATTGTCATTTAAAGAGAGTGCACAAAGTCATTGAGAACCCCTTCCATCTTGCACACAGCATCTTTCAGCTGCGCTTGCCGGGAAGACATGCAGGAGTATCAGAGCCATCGCCACCAGGCTGAGGAACAGCTTCTTCCCACTGGCAGAATGCTGAACCAACAAAGGAACTGCTCACACTAACCATCTGAGACCCTCATTTTCATGATGCAATATTTATTTGTTTTTAAGAATATTTATCCTGCATATGTATTGTTTGTAAGTGTTATGTTTTGTGTGTCTTTGTAAGTGTTATATCTAGTTGTGCGTTTGCATGTTTTGCACTGGGGACCAGAAAATGCCGTTTTGTTGAGTTGTATTTGTGCAATCAGGTGACAATAAACTTGACTTGGATTGATCAAGGCATTCAAACCATGGAGAGCCTCCCATTCAAAGAAGTTCTCTGCATCTTTAGAATGAAGTGGAACCCTTCAGGAATCAAATTTCCTACATCAAGCTGAGTTGCATGCATGACCACATCATCGGCAGATCAATGGGAGACCAACATTGCAGACAATTCACTGGAACAGAAGCCAGCTTTCTGGGCTATTGATATGGACACAGGAGTTCAAATTCCACCGAAGCAGCTGGGGATTTGAATTGAAATAATTAAATAAATCTGGGATTTATAATAATAATAATCTCAGAGCTACAGGCTTATTGTGAGAAACACATTTGTTTCAGGTAAGGAAACTTCTCTTTATCCCTTCATTCCCCTGTATGGAAAAATCTACCCAACCTTGTCTTAAATATATTTACTGAGATCACCTCCACTGCTTCATTGGGTAGCAAATTCCACAGATTCACCGCCCTCTGGGAAAAGCAATTCCTCCTCATCTCTGTCCTAAATCTACAACCCTGGATCTTGTCCCCTCATTCTAGTCTCCCCTCCAATGGGAACAACTTGCCTATCTCTATCTTATCTATGCCTTTCATAATTTTATGCTTCTATTAGATCACCTCTTATTCTAAATTCAAGCAAGTACAACTCCAGACAATGAAGGGCTCAAGTTAAATAAAGGCACTGTTGGGCTTGCTGAATTTCTCCAGCATTTGTGTGTTTTTTCACCCCAGACGACTCGATCTTTCCTCATAGGCTAACCCCTCCTCTTTGAAATCAAACTGGTGAACCTCCCCTGGATCACCTACAAAGCCAATATGCTCTTCCTCGGGTAAGGTGACCAGAACTGCATGCAATACTCCAGATACAGCCTCACCAGTACCTTGTATCAAATATATAGACTATAAGCCTTGACAATATGCTGATAACCCATTGTTTTGAACCATTTCAGACCCCGTGAAAACATTCCCATTGTATTGTTGCATTCAAATTAGCCCCAGTGAAGGTCCAAAGAAGTGGAGGCCATGGGATCCAAGACAAATTGGAAACTTGGAGACCAAGTTGATGGTGAAGGGTAGATTATGTGATTAGAAACCATTTGCCAGCAGTTCACCATGGAGATCAGTGCGTGACACCTTTGTAGTTTGTTAGATACGTTATTGGATGTGAATGTCAGGGTTATGTTTAGCAAGTTGTAGACAGCAAGAATTTGTTTCCTGAACACTTTGGGTATATTTTACGGATTTTGGATTGCTGATCGGGAAAATCACCTTAAAATTTTCCTATGAAGTATTGTTTTTTTTAGATAGAACCTATTTTTGTGATTTCTTATATATTGGCCACAAATCAAGCTGCTTTGGTCAGCCTGGGCCTGCACTCAGTGTAGATGCTATGCAAATGCTACCTTGGGCCTGGGCATGTTTAGTCAGGATAGATGCAGACAGGCTATAAAAGCAGCTCACATATGCAGATGCTATTGTGTTACTTTGATATAGATTGATATAGATTGAATGCACATTGATGCACATGTTCTTCTGGCAATCGCACAGTGAGCGTACTTAACAAAAGCATTGATTGTGTTCAGGAAGATTTAATACAACAGCAATGTCTTGTCAGTGTCACGCCATCTGCGATAAATTCCATACATTTGTGGCTTACGGCTCAAGGGCATTGCATGAGTGT
Source organism: Narcine bancroftii (assembly GCF_036971445.1). NCBI lineage: Eukaryota > Metazoa > Chordata > Chondrichthyes > Torpediniformes > Narcinidae > Narcine > Narcine bancroftii. The sequence goes on from NC_091474.1 coordinate 89,438,873, forward strand.
ACTTATTAAGAAAGCTTGTGAGCTCTACTTTGGTTGTAAAATTGATAACCAAGACAAACCCTGGGGGTTCTTCACATTTGTTGCGCAACATGTGCACTCACCCCGAGAGCTTGGCTCAGAGGTACTCAGAATTAAAGATGCTAAATTCGATAAAAGTTCATTTAACACTTCTCCAACTTCCTACATGATGCAGAAAATCTGAAATTATCTTTGTGTTCATCTTGAAGTTGACTATCATAAATCCCAGTTTATTTTCCAGAAGCAAATCTTCTGGAAAAAAATTTGAGGTCCAGTGTAATGAGAACAGTCTTAAGCCACCGAATGATCAGCTGCTCGATAAAATTTTATCTTGATAAATGTGAGATGATGAATTTTGGGAGGGGATGTTCAATAAGAGCAGGGCATACAATATAGGGCACAAGGGAGTGATGAAAAGCCAAGGGACTTTGGAGGACATCGAAAGATCCCTGAAAGTAGCAACACAGTAGTAGTAGCAGATTAAGGTGGTTAGGAAAGCAGACAGGATGCTGGTCTCCATTAGTCTAACAATAAAGCCAGGCTCTTTCTGAAAACATTTAGGCATACAACTTGTTAACAGGCTCCTTCAGCCCACAAGCTCATGCCCCCCTCCCCCAATTACATGCAATTGAATACAACCCCGCTACAATTTTATTTTGAAGGGTGGGAGGAAACCGGAGCACCTGGAGGAAACCCACGCAGACATGGTAAGAACGTACAAACTCCTTCCAGACAACCCAGACTCGATCACTGCCGCATTCTGGTAACTACTAAAGCAATGGTTCTCAACCTTTCCACTCACATCCCACTTCAAATAATCCCTATGCCATTGGTGCTCTGTGATTAGTAAGGGATTGCTTAAGGTGGGATGTGAGTGGGAAGAGAAGGTTGAGAATCACTGCTCTAGACCCAATTGTTACTGAAATATTTTGCTTGAGAAAAATGGTCATTGGCCCATTTGCTTTGGAGTTATGAAACTGTGCACATAACGAGTCCATTAGGTACGATTTAAACAGTGGTTTTCAAACTTTTTCTTCTTCACTCACATACCACCTCAAACAATCCCTTACTAATCATAGAGCACTGATGGCATAGGGATTGGCATGGCATAGGGACGTTTAATTAAACGTGCCACCCTTTAATTAAATCGAACATTATTGTGGGAGAGGCGTGCTGGAAGAGACTTTTTATGCTAAACAAAAATTAAGAAATTATTGCAGCTGTTAGTTGTCTCACATAATGCCTCGCCCCCCTCACCCCCACCCCCCACCCCCAACTGACTTCCATTTCCTTCCCCTTTCGTTTTACAGGGATTAATATATAAAATCTTCTGGACTGATTTTTCTTTAATATTCACCATGTGCTTTCTTCACAACTGCAGATGATCACATCAATCACCCAGTTATGAGAGGAATTAAAGCTAATTTCTTCCAGTAAAATTGATTTAATCTTGAAATAGTGTAACATTTTTACTAGAACAGCTTGGACTAAAAATCTGAACTTAAGAGTTTTGAGATCACATTCGGTTAAATTCTGAAATGTTAAGTTTTGTATCCTGTGAATCCATCTGCTTTTCTGGGCACTTCACTGCAGGAAGTCTGCCATTTTCAGTCAAAGCTATTGTTCAGTGTTGGGATGTGGGCACAGGTGCCAATCCTAGCATTTATCACCCCTTCTTAAATTGGAAAAGGGGGTGGTGAACCATTTTCTTAAACTGCAGCTTAAGATTATAAGATATAGAAGCAGGCCATTCATATCATCGAATCCGCTCTGTCATCCCATCATGAGCTGATTCATTTCCCCCACTCCCCTTCTTTCTACCCATAACCTTTGATACCCTAATTATTCATATTCTCATCAATCTCTCCCTTAAATACACTCAACGAATTGGTCTCCACATCGGTCCCATTTGATGCCAAGCAATTCAATGGGAAAGCCAGTGAAATGACTAACAGTGCATTGCAAGTACCTAATTAGGTGCCAACATAATTCATTGAAATTTGCTCCTTGCTCAAAACAAAGGTGAACAAACTGTCCTTTCACAAAAATGGGAGGTCTTAAGAATCTGTTTATTTGTAAGAAGTTTGATAAAAGCAGCTCAAAATATGCAATAAATTCGTTCATTCAACTATCTCACAACTGCATCCCTCAGAAGACCACCCTTGAATACCTTTCAACTTGATCTGTCGAGATTTCCAACCAAGCTGTGTGTATGCGAACCCACGTTAGTATGAAATCGACACTAACATTGACAATGCCCTTGAGCGCTAGTCTACAAAGATGACCAGAAGTTGCTAACTGCATTAATGAAGAAACCGATATGAAGGTTTCCCAGGGGGGATTCTAAGTTCAAAGCTCAATCCCACTGGCATTTTTCGGGACTTTTTTCTCAGATGTATTATCTTCATGAAATGTTTTATCAAATTACACAGCAACAAGATGTTAGCTAAAAACAAAAATGTGTTACTCATATCCACCAAAGCCATTTGCCATATCTCATATCTCCAAGCAGTCTGCACTTTATCGCAGATCATTGGCTGGTCCTGTTACTCATTGCACCCCCCCCCCCTACCCCACCCCCTCAAATCAAGGATTCAAGCCAAATGTGATGGGTGCTTCCAATTCATATTAAACTGTCTTGATGAAAGGATTTGGCTCAAAATAATTGACCATACTCATTTCTCCAACTGATCCTGCTCGACCTGCTGAGAGGCAGGTCTCCAGCGTGTCTCCACATGACACTGCAGTGTAGTTCCCTCTACCTCTGAGGTTATTTACGTCAGAATCAAAATCCAAATTTATTGTCATGAATGTTGTCTTGTGGCAGCATCACTGGTGCAAACATTGCCATAAATTGCATTTCAAAATAAATAAATTAGTGCTCAAAGAAAAGAAAGTCTGTGGTTCAATGCCCATTCAGAAATTTAACGGCAGAGGGGAATAAAGCTGGCCTTGTAACTGCAGGTGTTCAACCTCAGGCTCCTGGGCCTCCTTCCCGATGGTAGCAGGGTGAAGAGGGCATGGCCTGGGTGGTGGGAGTCCTTGAGGATAGAGGCTGCTTTCTGGAGCCCCACCTCAATGGAGCGAAGACTGATTCTCATCATGGCTCTCCGGTCTTTTCCTGTCCTGCGCATTGGCACCTCGGTGATGCAACCATTCACACGTTATACCTGTAGAAATTTGCAAGCATCTTTGGCGACGTACCAAATCTCCTCAAATTCGTCATGAAGTATAGCCCGGCGGTGAGCCTTCTGAACTTCTTGCGCTTGCGGTACCAATTGATTTTCGTCAAGATTGATTGCATTCTTGAGGCCTCTTACAGTAGAAGCGATAGTTTGGCAATAAGAACTCCACATAAATCAAATGAAACAGAAAATACTGAAATTGCCAAGGTTAGACACCATCACTGACTAGAGAACTTTTCTGGTTTAAGACATCAGCTGATGTATGGAACTATTTTTTTGCATTTTCTGTTTTGTATTCAGATCTCTGGTTACCGCAGCTTTTTACTTTTCGACATGATTCCATTTCAGTGTCATCCTTTTCCCAAGTATCAAGAGAAATTCTCCTCTCTCCCCCCCCCTCCCCGTTTCTCTTTCACATTAAAAATAATACACAATTGAGTGTGTCAGAACTGATACACCTGTTGGTTGTGTGTCTATCCCATAAATGTCACCAAACCAATGCTTTGCTTTGAAGTTCAGACCCTGAAGAACTACAGTCAACTTGCATGATTTATATGCTGCAAGTTTCACTGAGATTACCGTTCTCTCTACAGAGAATGATAATAAAAGTTGAAATTACAATGTGCAAGGGTGATTGCCTTACCCTTGTTGATCAGTGATACACCAAGATTCAGACATTTATATTTTCCAAACAATGCATGATGCATTGGGTAAATGCATAAAATTGACAGGCTGGGATGATGAAAGGTTTGCTGTGCAAAAGGTTGACCTTTTTTCTCTCCCACTGATACAGGTTGGCCTACTGAGAAGGTACAGGAGCCTGAAGACAACCCCCCCCCCCCCCACACCACTGCCCCCCGCCATCAGATTCCTGAAAGATCAGTGAACCACAGACCATTTGCACATTTTAAAAAAATTTTGTCAGGCGGTTTATTTAAATGCTGCAGCAAAGCAGGGAAATTTTACGGCATGTTCACGACAATAAATTCCGATTCGGATTCTGAATCTGAAGCTCAACATGATCTGCAGGAGCAACTTAGCAGGGAGTGTCTATGGGAGAAAAGGAATGGCCGGCGTTGCGGTCTGGATAGAGCCAACGAGGCAGCAGCCTAGGGTGCAGACCACAGAGGGGCGCTGTTGAAGAGAGATTCATTTTTCAATATTTTCATTGGTTTTATCAAATAAATGTTCCATAGCTACATATCAATTAAATAAATATTAACAAATCTCATATAGCAAAACAAATAGTACTGAAAAATAAGAAGAAAAACACTACTAATTATCTAATTCAACCCCCTCCCTTCCGAGGCAACTGGCTAACACAAACAGTCCACTACTAATAATTACAAAAAAGATGGGTTCAAAAACTAGTTAATCTTACAAGTTTTGAAAATAATGAAAAAAGGAACCCCAGAAAGAAATAAAGTTGAGATTCATTTCAGTGGTGGAACATCTAATTTTTTCCATGGTCAGACGTGCCATCACATCAACCATTGAGTGGAGGGACAGCATCTTTCCATCTCATCAACACGGCCCTTCTAGCGATAAGGGAGGCAGTGGGATTGTGAAGCCATCAAAATTAAACTGGCTGGCCCACTTATTCCAAAGAGAGGAATAAAAGGATTTGGAATCAAATTAATATTAAGAACTAAAGACAAGATACGGATGCGGAATACCCTGAAGAGAGATTCCGACACCTATGCGTCGTGAATGGCGAGGTTCTGACTAAGATGGTATAAGCACACACATTAGTCTGGTAAGGTGGAGGGAGGAAATGGTGTGGCGCACCCACGGCTCAGCCCAGTCAGCACCGCCCCCCACCCCCCCAGCCCAGCCTGGTTAGCACCCTCTCCCTGAACAGCCAGGTCATCCCCCACTCCTGCCCCACTCAGCTCGGTTAGCACCCCCCCACCCTGCCTGGTTAACACCCTCTCCCTGAACAGCCAGGTCACCCCCCCGCCCCGGTCAGCAACCCTCCCTCCCTGTGCTCAGCCTGGCCTAGGGCGCAAAATAGTTTGCCACCGGCCCTGGGGTCCAGAACCCTTCATCAGGACTGAGAATCTGGGGGCAAGCTGGTATAATGAAGTCAGGATGTGAGGAGAAGGACAACCATCAATGGGGGATTTAGCCCACTATTTCTCCCCCCTATCTTGAGGAAGGGTCACTGATCCACATAGTTCCACACATGCTTGATCACTGGCTACGTTCTTCCAACCTTCCTTATTTTTTTTTGCTTGCAGCTGAGGGTTTCTTGTGCAGCATGCTTACCTTGTAAAAAAAAAAGTGCGCAGCATCAAGATCCTTTCAGACACTAGGCGCTCCCCTACTTATAATGGTCCAACTTACAATTTTTCTGGCTTACAATGGTTCAAATCTGTGCTTTCACTTTTGAATTCCGATCTGTTCCCATGCTTGTAATAGGCGGTACACTACTCTCTCATGACGCTGGGCGATGGCAGCATTGCATGAGAATATCATTCAGCGTACTCTCTCACGATGCTGACTCAACCACGCTCGCAGTCTCTGTCGCGATCTCACGAACGAGTGAAATTGATGACCTTGTTGCTTTAGCGTCCCCACCATCCAGCAATGCTTCAAACATTCTTCATGCTCAGCGGGCTTTCAGCTGTGCACGTTAATTGTTTATTCAGTGTGGAATAAAGGTATTCAAAATTTAATTCAGGGTGCAGTATTCTTTATTGACTTACGATGGGTTTGCCAGAACGTAACCCCATCGTAAGTCGAGGAACACTTGTACTGATTATGAATAGAGTAGTGACACTTCTTGCATCTAACTAAAAATTTGCTTTAATAACTTTATCTGGAAGACAGGTTTATAAGCAAATGCATTACAGCACTTGGTATTCCTTATCCAGCATCAACAAGCACATTAGTCAGTCTCAGGAAATCCCTGTTTACAGTGAAGGCAGGCCGTATGTCATTGAAATGAATACTCAGGTGTATCCGTTTGCGGGCACTTAGTCCTCTTGCAAAAGACTTCAATTATAGTTGCAACCTATACTTATCTAGTGACTTTAATGTCGTGAAGCATTCCAAGACAGTTTAACGGAACATTAGTCGACAAAATTGGATGCTGAGCCATAAATGGAAATTCGGGCAAATTTATCAAATGGATAAGTTTTAAGGAATGCTCAGAGAAGAAGAGAGGGGTGGGAATTATTGGAAAGAGCACTCCAGAGCTATGCCCAGATTAGGTTTGACCCAGAATGGCTGGATGGTCGAACAAACATTTTCATGTATGAAAGAAAAAGGAGAAAGAAAAGTCTATTTTAAATTTGCATTTTTTAATATAGCCTGAAGGGGAAAGATATCCATTTGTAGGAATGAAATTCTGTGCTTATTGTTGTTCATTTTCTCTGCAGGAGAAATAATTTGGCCATCATTGACCATTATCATGTAACCAAAAGAATACTTGGCAGGGTTAATCGAGAAATGCTGCTGATGCTGGGTTGAACACAAAACCCAAAAGAAATGGAGAAACTCAGCAGGTCACCCAGATCTAAAGGGATATAACCTACGTTTTCAGCTTGAGCCCCTCATCAACGCCCATCTCCGGGGCTTAGGCCCAAAACATTGATTTTATCTTTTTGCTTATTATAGACATTGTGTGACCTGCTGTTTCTAATTTAAAATTTGATTTTTTAATAAACAGCAGGGTAACAGGCCCTTCCGGGCCATGACCCTGTGCTATCCAATTGACCTAAAACCCCCATAAGTTTTGAAGGGTGGGAGGAAAGCAGAGCACCTGGAGGAAACTCACGCCGACACAAGCAGTGTGTACCAACACCTTACAGACAGCGCCGGATTCGAACCTGGGTCGCTGACACTCTATCAGCATTGCGCTAACTGCGTACTGCACTACAATCCCAGCGTCTGCAGACTTTCCTCTTGATCTCAGTGGTATAACTCCAGCACTTTTGCGTATTGGCCCAGTTAATCGCTGGCCGTAACTTTCTGCCTTGAGTTTAATGGGCTGTTAACGTGTGAATAGAATACAGCAGATTTGTGAGAAGCAGGAAAGGTTAATGACTAAATGCCACTTCCACGCTGCCAAAAGCTGAGAGACACGAATTGCCTGGCGCCGTCTGCTGATTTACAATTCATGATGCCTCTTCTTTGCTGATCAGTGGAGTGCATCATCCAGATTTCTTTCGTATCCCAGCAAGATCTGGTCCATTACGTTATGGGGATGAAAGGAGTTATGAAAGAAACGGCAAATAATTTACTTCAAAGATTAACAATTAGACAGGTTTAACTCAAACGTACAGCTAACTGCCCCATCTTCTTTCTTTCGGGAACTTAAACTTCAAGGGCTGTTGAAGGCTTCCTATGGGAGATATCAGTCAGACTCTGATCCTAATGTTCGAAATGCAGTCTTATCATATTGATCATCCATCCTTAATGTATATTAAAGCCACAGAATTCATCTGAAGTATCTTACAGATGCTTAATTCTGCTGAAACATTATGTTTGAAGAAGTGCTGTTCTGTTTACAATGGGAATGTCCGTTTAGAACAGAACTGCATAGGACTTTCTTCAGCCAGAGGGTGGTAAATCTGTGGAATGTGTTGCCATGGGCAATTGTGGAGACCAGGTCATTGGGTGTATCGAAGGCAGAGATTGATAGGATATTGATTAGCCAGGGCGTCAAAGGTTGTGGGGAGAAGGCCGGGCAGTGGTACTGAGTGGAAAAATGGATCAGCTCATGATTAAATGGTGGGGCCTGACTGGATGGGCTGAATAGCCCATTTCTGTCCCAATGTCTAACCCTGTCTTATTTTAGAGATATCAGCAAATGTTGTAACCAAGATGATCTGCCTAATAATAACATCAAAAGACACTGCCCACTATAAAAAGTAAATATGAACTATCTGCAAAATGGAAAATATCCAGTTTAAAAAACCCATTGGATAAGATAGCACTGTATATATAAAAAAGAAGGTCATTGTGAGTGGTGTAATTTTGGATTTAGGAATTGGGTGAATACGGCTCAATTCTAGGAATGGCCTGCATTTATCACCCATCTATCTGACAAGGTGAGTCAACTTCTTCAACCCTTGGATGGTGTTGGGTAGGGGTACCGGGATGTTCATCCCGCAGTGGTGAAGGGGACTGCCGCAAACTCGGTGGTCTTTCAGCCCACGGAGATGCCGGTGAGGGAACACTGCCAACTGGCACATTCCAGGCTGCAAGAGTACGTGCTGAGGGACGCACAGAGGCTTGGTATTGCCAACACGAGGGCGCTGTGGGGAAGGGCCACTGTCTAGAGTCCTTCTGACACCAGGCATTGAGGGGCTGAGACTGAGAGGGAAGCCTCTCGAATAACAGAGGGGGAAGTTACTAACAGCAAAGTGGCAATGATGTAAATAGAAATGAATGTTATAATGTACAGAGATGGGAAAGTATAGACAAGATGTGACGAGATTTGGAACGGTTTTCTTTTATGTAAATAATTTATTGTGAATGTGATCTATTTTGGGGGAAAAATATGCATATAAAATGGAATTGTGTGACTGAGAGATGACATCAATTTATTTTAGTTTTGAAGATGGTGGGATTGGAAAGGCCTTTCTCATCTTGTCAAAATCTGATCTGTTTTGTATTCCTTCTGCCTTTATAATATTAGGGAAACCATCAGATAAAAGGCTACATGTGGAAAATACATACAAAATTGTGAAGGAAGTATCTTTACTCAAACGCTACTCGTGATAGAATAATCGGAAAATGTTTTGAATCCCGCGCTGTCTGTAAGGAGTTTGTACGTTCTCCCCATGACTGCATGGGTTTCCTCCGGGGGCTCCGGTTTCCTCCCACCTTATAAAAATGTAAGTCAATTGGATGTAATTGGATGGCATGGGCTCGTGGACCAAAAGGGCCCGTTATCGTGCTGTGCATCTCAATTTAACTTTAAAAACTAAAGACAAGAGCAACATTAAAATTTGGATGGAGCACAGAAAAAATTTATTATGATAACCCTAACTGTAGCAAAAAAATGTATTATGTCAACCTGGAAATTAGAAGATAGCCTGAGAATACAACAATGGTACATAGAAATAAATAAATGTATTCCATTAGAAAAAATAACATATAATTTAAGAAACAACATCACAATATTCGAACAAATATGGGAACCGTACATGGAATACAATAGAGAAATCCTACCATGAACCTCCACCACCTAAAATGACAGAAGAAGACAACGAAATGAGCTGACTCAGTATATAAAAGTAAAAGATAAAAATTTCTTGTTTATTTTATTAAGTGACGACATTGTTTAACGGATTTAATGTATCTTATAGATTGAACTTTGAATAAATGGGAAGGGGGGAGAGGGAGGGAGGAAAGGGAGGGGGGGAAAGGGGAGAAAATGACACTATATATTCAAGAGAAAAATGTCTGTATGTATTTTGGTCAGTATGGTTTATTGTGTGAAAAATGTTTTAAATTAAATAAATAAAAAATGCAGTGGGTGGGTGACGGGAAATTCATTGCTCTGAATATTGCCAGGATTGCAATGTTTTCCCATCCCCTGTAGTATGTCAACTGTCCAGCAGATGTCAGGGCTTTCTTCACATTGATTTATCTTCTTTGGCTTGGCTTCGCGGACGAAGATTTATGGAGGGGGTAAAAAGTCCACGTCAGCTGCAGGCTCGTTTGTGGCTGACAAGTCCGATGCGGGACAGGCAGACACGATTGCAGCGGTTGCAGGGGAAAATTGGTTGGTTGGGGTTGGGTGTTGGGTTTTTCCTCCTTTGCCTTTTGTCAGTGAGGTGGGCTCTGCAGTCTTCTTCAAAGGAGGTTGCTGCCCGTCAAACTGTGAGGCGCCAAGATGCACGGTTTGAGGCGTTATCAGCCCACTGGCGGTGGTCAATGTGGCAGGCACCAAGAGATTTCTTTAGGCAGTCCTTGTACCTTTTCTTTGGTGCACCTCTGTCACGGTGGCCAGTGGAGAGCTCGCCATATAACACGATCTTGGGAAGGCGATGGTCCTCCATTCTGGAGACGTGACCCATCCAGCGCAGCTGGATCTTCAGCAGCGTGGACTCGATGCTGTCGACCTCTGCCATCTCGAGTACTTCGACGTTAGGGATGTAAGCGCTCCAATGGATGTTGAGGATGGAGCGGAGACAACGCTGGTGGAAGCGTTCTAGGAGCCGTAGGTGGTGCCGGTAGAGGACCCATGATTCGGAGCCGAACAGGAGTGTGGGTATGACAACGGCTCTGTATACGCTTATCTTTGTGAGGTTTTTCAGTTGGTTGTTTTTCCAGACTCTTTTGTGTAGTCTTCCAAAGGCGCTATTTGCCTTGGCGAGTCTGTTGTCTATCTCATTGTCGATCCTTGCATCTGATGAAATGGTGCAGCCGAGATAGGTAAACTGGTTGACCGTTTTGAGTTTTGTGTGCCCGATGGACATTGATTTATAGCGCAAGGTGAAACCATCACTTTAAATCAATGGTCTCCTATTCAAACCAGCAGCGTAATATTTAATGAATTTGCAAAGAACAATGTCAAAGTACGAAATGTGTTGTGCTCAACACATTTCGATCATCAAACTCAGAGACTTATTTCAGGGCTCTTATTTTTGCACTTTATTGATTTTTTTCTCTCTCTCTGTGTTACGCAGTTTGTTTACATTTATTCACGTGCATATGTATCTTTTTGAGCACAGTCTTTTTCACCGCCAATAAGCAGTAATTCTGCCGTGCCCACAGGAAAAAGAATCTCAGGGTCGTATGTGATGTCAGTATGTACTCTGATAACTTTGAACATTGAAACTTTAAATGAGATTGGCTGCAGGGATACGTGCTGAGGGACGCATTGTGTCTGCTTGGCGCCGCCAACGTGAGGCAAGACCACAGATGAGAGTCCATCCATCACCGGGCATTGAGGGGCCTGAGACTGAGGGAAAACTCCTCGAACAACAAAGGTGGGAACAACAACAAGGGGCCACAGCAGTGTCAATGATGTATATAGTGAGCATATGTTACAATGTATAATGATGGGGACACTAAGGATATAAAGAGTCATTGAACGGTTTTCTCTTTGTGAATTGTGAATGAAGTCTTTTTTCTGGGGAAAATATAATAATAGGTGTGTGATGGTCAGATTATAATTTCAGATTATAATTTACTTTAGTTTTTAATTTAAATGTTCATTTTAAAAAAAAATTTAGACATACTGCACGGTAACAGGCCCTTCCGTCCAAATACACATACAAACCCCATACCCTTTTGAAGGCCAGGAGGAAACCACAACCCCTGGAAAAAACCCACGCAGACACAGCAAAAACGTACAAACTCCTTACAGACAGCCCTGGATTCAAACCCAGGTCGCTTGGCACTGTAACAGCGTTGCACTAACCATGCCTATCACGCAAGTTGAACCAACAGAGTAGATGGCCATTTACACAGAATTGGTCACCCAGCTCAAGACACATCTGATGAAATCGGGGGGGGGGGGGTGGTGGGGGGGTGCTGGGTTCAGCAGGAATGTCTTCAGGCACCATGGTTGTACTGTAATGCACAAAAGAGTTGGAGAAACTCAGCAGGAAGCGAATGGCAACCAACGCCTCAGGTTTAAGCCGTTTGCCTCCGAAAGTCATATGCTGGAGAGTTGTAATGTTCACTGTAGTCTGCGTCAGTGATTCATTTTCTGTTCACACTGATTAGACCAAGGGGATCATACGCAAAATTTCCAGGTTACTGCCGATTTGAAGTCAAGTGAGATTTTGAATAGGGAAGATGCTGCAAAGAGATTTCAGGAAGAAATGGACATGTTACATAAATGGGTGAGGCAAGAGAGATGGAACAGAATGTAAAAAAGTGTAAACTTATCCTATTTGGTTCATGAATGAGAAAAGCAGATTATTTCTTTAAAGGTGGGGCATCGATCCCCTTGTATGTAAATTATAACATCTACAGCAACCAGTTGGGAAGTAATATAGATCTTTTGTTTATTAGAATATAGGTCTTTCTGCATTTACATAGGGCCTTGGGATACCACACTATATGAAAAAAAGCAACCTAATGAAATTCAGTGGGTCAAACATCACCATTGGGAGGAAAAGATGTTGGGGTTGAATGCATTCTCAGTGCTGCCTACAGTTCTGATCTCCTTAACGGTGATAACTATATACTTGCCCTCGACAAATTGCAGCATGGGTTATCTCGGCTTGTTCCGGGATGGCAGACGGAGTTTGTATTCTCTAAATTGGAGATCAATCACAGAGTGGTAGAGAGGATCACTGGAATCTCCCTCTGCCACACCCCAGCCACCTTAATGAGATCTACTGGGATCATTGCCTGAAGAGGGTGCACCAAATCATCGAGGACCCCTTCCCCTGCACACACCATCTTTCAGCTGCTCCGGTCGGGAAAGAGATACAGGAGTATCAGAGCCAGCACCAACAGGCTGAGGAACAGCTTCTTCCACTCTTTCCACTCACATCCCACTTTAAGCAATCCCTATCCCATCAATGCTCTGTGATTAGTAAGGGATTGCTTAAAGTGGGATGTGAGTGGGAAGGGAAGGTGGAGAATCACTGCTCACTGAAATTATTGTCACTGAAATATTTTGCTTGAGAAAAATTGTTATTGGCCCATTTCCTTTGGAGTTATGAAACCATGCACATAACGAGTCAATGAGGTACGATTAAAGCAGTGGTTTTCCACCTTTTTCTTTACACTCACATATCACCTTAAGCAATCCCTTACTAATCACAGAGCACTTATGGCAATAGGGAATACTTAAAGTGGTACGTGAGTGGAAAGAAAAGGTGGAAAACCACTGAGTTATAAGGACAGCGAAAACAAGACCATTAGAAAATTTAATTAGCAAATGCCTTTCTTTGAGTTTGAGGTTTCTGCCTGCTTTGTAAAGAATTCTGATATTTGATCCTTATTCATGCAGGACTTGCAGGTGGTGCAGGATTTAGACAGCCTTTGTATTTTAAGAAAATAAAACTAGCTAGAATTTTTGACTAGGACTTTCTGAACAAATACATTAGTTAATTAGTGATTGGAATAATTGCCTTTTTGCTATAAACAGCGCTCCTTTTGATGATTTGCTCATCTGTGGTAATCAGACTAACGTTTGTCTCACAGATAATAATGACACTCACCATCATTGAAATAACTTTGAGGTGCACATGATTTGCTCTTGTATCTGGGAGCCCACCAATGTCCAAAACCAAATCCAAGATGACCGCAGACAAGGGGGGATGGGACTGAAGCAATTGATGGCTGGAGCTTGAAGACATTGTTTAAAATTCGATGGAAATTCAGCTGTCACTCGGTATTTTAAATTCCTCTCGGTAGAAAAACCACTATTGTAAATGACAGGACCTTTCCTGGTTGACCCTGCTCTCACTGGCTGGCTTGTGTCTCCTCCCCTTTCTCCCCCATAAAGGCTGTTATGCCACAAGCCCTCCCCCAGTTCGAGTCCGGGTCAGCATGAGCAAGAACACAAGGGATGCTGAACATCTCTTGCCATCAGAAGCCTTCAGTCTTTGTGCAATTGATCATGCATCACTCTCAAAAGAACCAGTGGGCAAGTGTTTGCTTACTTCTGGAAAGAAATGCTTTTCGTTGTAAAACTTACTATAACTCACTTAGCCAAAAGATGGTACGTCGAGAGAGTTATTGGGGATATGGGAAGAGGAAATTGATTGGAAGGCATTATGCCACAAAGGTGTATCTTCATTTACCTCATTGCAAGAGCATTTGAATCGTGGATACCAACAAAGACGGGCCATAAATAAAGTAGTCCCATGGAAGACGCAAAAGATGATGGAAATCTGGAGCAAAACTGCTGGTGGACACAGGTCAGTGGAGGCCAAGCAATGCTCAATATTTTGAGGTTGATTCCCTGCAACAGGACTGAAATAGTAGAGTGAAGGTAGCTAATGTATAAGAGGTGACGGGAAGGGGTGGGACAGTGGCTGCTCGGTGGCAAGTGGAACAAGGTGAGGGGGAGGATGATGGACAGTTGAAGCCAGACAGGGAATGGGGAGGGGAGAGTCAGAGACGGGCAGTGAGAATACTGAATGACCAAAGGAACAGCTCACGCTAACCATCTGCACAAAGCAATATTTATTTATTTATTTGTGTGGATGAAATACTTCTGCAAACGTATAGTTTGTCTGAATGTGTGTCGTGTCTGTGTGTTTGGCACCAAGGACTGGAGAACGCCGTTTCATCGAGTTGTACTTGTAAAATCAGATGACAATAAACCTGACCTGACTCGAGAGACAGAGGATAAGTGGATTCAGATAATACACAAACATGCTGGAGAAACTCAGCTGCTCGCGCAGCGCCCAGAGGAAACAATGCTTTAGTCTGGCTCTTTCTCAGCTATGCTCCTCCACCCCCCCCACCCCACCCCATGGATGTTGCATAATCTGCTGAGTTGCTCCAGCACGTTTCCATGTTGTGCTCGACCTGAGCATCTGCAGACTTTCATGTTTAATTTACTTATCGTCTTTCTCAGTTATAGCTCCATTGGGCATTAATTACACTCCAAGTGTCAACAGTGACAGCCGAGTACATTGTGATCTAAGGCAGTGGTAGCATCAGCTTCTTGGAAAGACCATTTTCAAATTGTGGAAAAGCAGGCAGTCCTGTGAAACTGCTGTCATCCATTGTGCAAGGACATCAGATTACCACTGCTGTGTCTTGCCAAGCAAAAGTGAATGCTGGAAAATTAAAGGATCAAAGTCTCTTCATAATTGTTGCTTTGAAGGAGAAGGTTTGATGTTCCAAATGATCGCTGAGATTACAGTACCATCTGTTCATGATGCAATATAATTTTGCAAATTGAATTGTGCATTTTTATTTGCATTTCTGCTGAGTTCTCAATCCCTTGCTGAAGATTTTCTAATTTCCTTCAGCCCCTCTGCAAATAAAACCCCATCCATGTTTCTAGAATTGCATTGGAATCTTTGGAACCTCAAGGCCGTGGGCTGCAAGGTTGGTGTAGTGGTTCATGCAGCGCCTTTACAGCACCAGCGATCGGGACTGGGGTTCGAATCCCGCGCTGTCTGGAAGGAGTTGGTGCGTTCTCCCCGTATCTGCGTTGGTTTTCCCCGGGGACTCTGGTTTCCTCCAACCATTCAAAATGTACCCGGGGAAGGGGGCTTGTAGGTTAATTGGGTGTAAATTGGGCGGCTGGGGTCGTGGGCAGAAATGGCCTGTTACCATGCTGTGAGTCTAAATTTACATTAAAAGCTCCAACCATTCTGAGTTGGGATTCCACTCCTCTCAAAAGTTCAAAATTTATTGTCAGAGTCCATACATGACACCACATACAACCCTGAGATTCTCTTTCCTGCGGGCGCGGCAGAATTCCGTGCAAAAAAAAGCTGTACACGAGAAACGATATCTCTGTAACCTGCAACCCATCCAAAATTCTGTTGCCCAATCCACAAAGATGTGACTAATTAGTCGGTGTCAATCGCTCCTGGTGAACTTGTGAGTCGTGGAGCCTTGGGGGAAATTGATGGGGATGTGGGAAAAATATGTTAAGGGGAAATTATCGGGGGAATGAGATTACTCTGTAATTTAATGAGCTGAATGGTTTTCTAAGGATTGTTGAGCCACATCTCTGCCTCAAAATAGCAAGAAATTATAAGGGAAAAAACCCTGGAGAAAGAATCTCCATATTGTATGAGATGTCACTTATGTAACCTGATGATAAATTTGAATGTTGAACTTTGGTTTTGTCCTTCGTGTGGTCGAATGGTGAGCTTTGCAACTCTTATAGCCAGAAACTGAACTTACCACTGTCCTTAGTGTCGTAGACAAGGAGATCTTCAGCCTACTAATGATCAGGGCAGCAGCCTGTTCGATTATGCCTCAAAAAGGCACTGCACCAGAAAATTGTGATGCTGTGGGAGTTTGACAATTTCAGTGGAATTAAGCAGAGCTTTGGAGCCCGGAGTCTGTGTGATTGCATTGCCCAGTGAGATCCCTGCATAATGTGTGTCCTGCGCATGTGTTGTCCTTGTGATGCTTTCAAGGTGACCTGGGTTTTGTTGTCTGCTGATGAAGCAAGAGCCTGCTCTGTTCATACAACTGGGCATTTTAGGAGATGATTAATCATCACCTGCTTGCTTCACCAGGCAGACGCAAACTAATTGCCTATCACTGCCAAACAGGCTTTTTTTTTATTATTTACACAGCAATAAAATTCAATGACAGTAGCCTCTGTTAATCAAAAAGCCTGCCCAAATATTGTGTGTCTGACACTCCTAGTTAAAGCACAGTGATGCTGGGTGTACAATGGGGAATCACCTTCCTGCTTTTCAACCTTTGCATTGTATTCGCCCTGGATAAATTTTCAAAAGTACTTCATTTTTAACCACAAAGCTGTCTGAAGTGGGTTGTATATTTATAATTTTGTGATGTCGAGAATAGAGGACGGCGCTAAGTGTTGGGAGGGGGGAGAGGGGAGGGACCGCTGCTCCCACCCCCCCCACCTCAAGGGGGCCCATGCGGTGCCAGAGCACCCCCAAAGTAGTCCGATGAGATGCTGGAGTGGCCCGGTTAGGTGCTGGAGTGGCACTCCGGAAGCACTGCACCCCTGGGTGCAGACTGTACCGGGTGACACCATCAGAGGGGGTGATACCAAAATGAGTCTAGACATTTTTGTGCAGTGTTTCAACAGAAAGTATTATTTTTAATAAAAAATCCCTGTAGTTAGTTATAACAAAAAGTTTTCGTAAGCCCAGCGAATATGTATCAATATGCCTACAACTCGATGCTAGTTTACTTTTTGAACCTTCTAATATACTCCATTCAGAGCTTTCATTATGACCCAATTACAACAACGCTTTGAATCACATGGTTTCGTCTGCACACACTATTATCACCAGCCGTTGTTTTTGTTGTCACTGGTGATTTTATAGTTGCTGCTTTTGTCAAACGTTCTGGTGTTTTAGCTACAATATGGTGGTAATTAGTGTTTGTGAACCTAGATCAATAACATTTTTGAGAAAGAAGTAGTAATTAAAGGAAAGAAGAAGAAAAATCAAAAAATCTTCCACTCACTCAGCTACGGAGGAGGTCCGTGGGGGAAGGTAACACCATGACTTGGTGGGGGGGGGGGGGGGGGAGGGATTATGTGCTACCATTTCATTTTCATTTGAGAGACACTGTCACTTTAAGAGAACAAATCAAGCTGCAAGCTTTGGAGATTGACTGTGGGCTGACAGGCTGGAGACAGCAGGTACTCAAATTTGCTACTTCTGGAGAGAAGAGGTTTGTCAGGAGACCAGGTGACCAACATATTAAAGAAGCACTGTTTGATCAGGGGCCATTTTAAGGATGCAGCACAGGAGCAGCAGCTCTTTGAGAAATTCTGTGCTGAAATGGCTTCGAGTGGCCAAAGGGGACTTGGTAAATCCCACGATGGCCAAAGGAAAGGTCATTTTGAAGGGAACTGTTGAACCCATCAGTGACAAAAGATCATCTGAACTGACCCACAAAAGGGTCTGGAAGCTTGGTGAATGCTACTCACTTTGTTTCTCCCTACACCAGGAAAAGTGGACTTTTAACTACCACTCGTCTGAAAGGACATTTCTCGGGAAGCATCTCAACAAGGATTTTGTGAGTTTTTGTGGCCTTTCCCACCTCATTCGTAATGACATTTATTTTACATCAATTTATGAGTCTTCAGTCTGAGACTGAACTTTAACATTCCAGAAATGCGCCTGAACTGCAATGGTTTGGGATATCCCCCCCCCCCCCACACACACACATAGTTGGGGGTTAAGTTTAGATAAGTTAATTAAGGTATTAAATTATTTGTAATTAATAATAAAAATATTATTTTAAATATAACACTGTTTTGGCTCATTTCTATTGCTGCTCTCTGAATATGTAACAAGGGGGTAATACCATGAGTTACCACACTGGGTGAGACCATCCCTAGTTACACCACTGTGTGCATATGCTCTGAAATTCTTCTTCACTGCAGCCATTCAACTACGATAATATACATTAAATTACTATGGAGAAAGAGAATAAATATGAAAGATAAAGTGTAAAGTAAGAAAAATAAATATTCACGGTTACAGTTAATGCAAGAAAACATGTTCAGGTCAATTGAACTCTGCTTCACTCTGCGATTAAACATGCTAAACTCAATAGAAGTTAATTTAATGTTTCTCCAACTTCCAACGTGATTCAGCAAATCTGAAATTATCTTTGTGTTCCGCTTGAAGTTCTTTATCATAATCTCCAATATTTTTCAGGAAGGAAACCTTTTGAAAAAATTGTTGTCCGATGTTATCAAAGGTAACAGGAGATCAAAACAGTGATTAAAACACGATTCAAGATTCAGAATTCAAATTTATTGACATGTAATAAAGACAGTGCCTTAAGGCAGACAGATTAGTCATTGGTAGAAATTGCCTGAAGTGCCTCTTACAGTCAGAGAGAGAGAAGCAAGAGAGATCCTCTCAGAGTCACCGAGTGTCTGTGGATTCGCCTCCAGCGCTTCCACACCCCTCACAGCCACTCAGAGTCCAGTCAAAACCATCACCAACCCGAGCTCCAGAACGAAACCTCCAGCACGATCAGGAAGCCTTCAGTGCCCTCGGTACCCTCTTGCATCCAGTTCCGATTCCTGGTACCCAGTAGTCCGCAGCCCGGCATGAATCCCTCGACCGCAGTTGCCTGCAGTCTGCACGTGTTGCTCGCCTCGCGTCACCAACCTGTGTGTTTCTTCAACCGCAGAACCCCTCACTGGTCTGCCACTGTAGTCACTGCGTAGGTCGTCTCCTTGGCTTCTTCTTCTCAAACTGGGTGGCTGGGGTGGGGGGGGGGTGTGGGGGTGGGAGAGAGAGTGGATTCCCCATTTTCTGGTGCCCTGTGCCAGTCCTCCACTTTCCCGGAGTCTGCCACCCCGTGTGGTGATAGGCAATGTCATCTTGGGTGCAGACCCCACGGTCGGGGAACTTTTCAATTAAACACTCGTCAACTCCACTAACAGGCTGCTTAAAGCCATTACCGAACCAACAGTCGTCAGACTGGGCAGTTAGGCGTGGGAGTCACGTGGCCGGACGGTGAACTCCAGCCCTCTCCAGAAAAGTCGGGAAAAACAAAGAAAAACACAAAGGCACAGAAATAAAAGTTACAGAAAAGTGAGTATAAAGGTGGAAAGAAGATGGCGACAAAAAAAGAAAAATCGAAAGCAACGGTAAGAAGAGAGGAAGAGAAGAAAAAGGAGGAAAAAGGTGAAGGCCTTACCTGTCCGAAGAGGCCCGCTGCGGAGAGAGAAACCCGCTCCCTCAGGTCGGTAAATAATGGACTACAAAAATGGCTCGCTGAGCCGAGTAAAAGTGCGCAACCGCGCATGTGCGATTCCTCGCGCATGCGCGATGCGAATGAAAAAAAACACACCGACGGGAGGGGGGACCAGCTGGGGAGTCGATCTCCACAGCCGGCAACGACAGCTGCAGAACACCTGCAGCAAGAAGAGACCACAGAAGACAATAGAAACAAGAAAGAAGAGGAGGAAAGGGCACCAAAGAAACAACAGATGGCCAACCCAGAGGAAGAAGAAAAGGAAGAGGAAGAGGAAGAGTACAGGGAAATAGAAGAAGAAAAGAAAGGCAAGGTAAAGGATATACTTGCTCTTATTAAAGGATACATGGAGTCATTTAAAGAATGGCAAACACAGGAATTTAAGGATTTAAGAAAAAGAATAAACAACACAGAAGAGAAAATAAATAAAATGGAGATGACCTTAACAGAAATGGGAAAGAAAATGGACAAGATGGAAGAGCGGGCAGTAGCAGCAGAAATGGAGGTAGAAGACTTAAAAAAGAAATTGGAGGAATCTAATAAAAAAACTAAAGAGACACAAGAACTACTAGCTCAAAAAATAGATACAATGGAAAACCATAACAGAAGAAATAACATAAAGATAGTGGGCCTTAAGGAAGATGAAGAAGGCAAGAATATGAGGGAGTTTATAAAAGAGTGGATCCCTAAGACCCTAGAATGTCCAGAACTACAGCATGAAATGGAAATAGAAAGGGCACATAAAGTATTGGCCTCTAAACCACAACCACAACAAAAACCAAGATCTATTGTAGTAAAATTCCTAAGATATACTACAAGAGAAAAGGTACTGGAGAAGACAATGGAAAAAGTAAGAGAGGGCAACAAACCACTGGAGTATAAAGGGCAAAAAATCTTCATTTATCCAGATATAAGTTTTGAACTCCTAAAGAAGAGAAAAGAGTTCAATACAGCAAAGGCGATTTTATGGAAGAAAGGGTATAAATTTATACTAAAGCATCCAGCGGTATTGAAAATATTTATTCCAGGACAATAAAACAGACTATTCTCGGATCCAGAAGAAGCACGAAAATTTGCAGAACAATTACAAAAATAGACGGGTAATGAGAGTTAAAATGATCACGATTGATATGGATGTGGGTAAAGAGGTATAAGAGTGAATAGAGACAATGAGTATACATAAATGTATCTGTACTTAGAGGAAAATATAGATAGTATAGACAAGAATTAATAAGGGAAGGTAATGGAATAGAGAGAATAAGGAGGGAATTAAAAGAGTGACCTTTGTGACATATGAAAAGTGAAATCTTTTCTGGGGGAGGCGGGGTGGGGGGAAATAGCGGTCACTGCAAAATCAGTTGACGCTTGCGAGTGGATTCGCAAATCCAAATGGAGAGGGGAGATGTGGTTGTCCGACAAGGGATAAAGGACAACTCAGGAGGTGAAGGGGAGATTGGGGATAAATAAGATAGAAATAGGAGAATAAGGAAAATGTTGGATGTTGTAGGAATGTTGTCTTATAAAGAGTTGAAAATAAGAAAACAGAAATGGAAAAGGAGGAAAGGTAATGATGGAAAAACGGAAAGAGAAGATAAACAAAATATAAAAGGGCTACGCTGAACTATATGTCTTTAAATATTAATGGAATACATAACCAAATTAAAAGGAAGAAACTACTAAATTTAAATGAATAAATGTATTCCATTAGAAAAAATAACAGATAGGTTAAGAAATAATATTGAAATATTCGAGCAAGTATAGGAGCCTTACATTAAATACAATAGCGAAAACCTACCGGGGACAAACAGTACCTAAGTTGATGGAAGGAGAAGGAAAGAAAAGAATGGACTCAGTAGAATTTCTGGTGTAATTTTGTTGAATGACAACATTGTCTGACTGGCTTAATGCAACCTAGATTGTATACCTAAAATGGATGAGAGGGGGGGGTGGGGGGGTGGTTTGGGAGGAAAGGGGGGGGGAGAAAAAGTCATTGTATATGTGTGAAAAAGAAATAGTGTATATCATGGCTAATGTGATTTATGGTGTGAAAAATAAAAAATTTAAAAAAAAAAAAGACTGGGCAGTTAGGCCCCACGGGAGTTCTGCGTCTCCACTCCCTGATCTCTGTGGTCTACATCAGCAACTCCAGCAGTGCCCCCGTTTTTCCCACACTTATGCTATGTCTTGGCTACTTTCCTTTATCATAAATCAGCAACATTTCCCAGCACATTTCTCCATTTATAATATCAACCCTGCTTCGTCTCGATAAAAGGTCCCGACCCAAAGCGCTGATTTTGACCGTTTCAGCCCATGGCTGTGTCTGACCTGCTGAGTTTCTGCAGCTTCTCATTGATTGGTTGCACCAGAACTGCCTGCAACACTTAGCTCGGCCAGAGCTTGAGTACTGCAGGAACGGCGTGAAAGCAGTGGAGGAGATGCAGAGGAGATTTATAAAGATGTTGATGGGACTGGATAATTATAGCTATGATTCAAAATTTCATTGAGCTTTTATTGAAACAGAAGAGGCTGCATGGTGATATAATGAAGTCTGTAAAATTATGATCTCTAAATTAAATAATAAAGACATTCATAGTCACAGAAAGATAGATTGTGCGTGAATGCATTCAGCCCAGAGTCCATGCTGATCATTGGGCTAATATTTACACCAGGACCATAAGAGTGGCAGTGAGGATCAATGGAGCCTTTCCCCACTGCTCCCCTCCCCCATTGACATGATCTACCAACATCGTAGTCTGAAGAGCAAAATCATTGAGGACACTTTCTACCCCGCATACAGCATCTTCCCCGTTGGGGAGGAGATCCAGGAGGATCAGAGCCAGCACCACCAGGCTGAGGAACAGCTTCTTCCCACAGGCAGTGAGAACACTGAACGACCAAAGGAAAGGCTCACACTGACCCTCCGAGACTCTCGTATTCACGAACAATATTTATTTACATAAATGAATACGTGCTGCACATGCAGTTTGTCTATATATGTGTCATGTCTAGCGGCTGTTTTGCACTGAGGACTGGAGAACACTTTTAGATGACAACAGTCAGATGGCAATAAATGACCTGACGACATTAATTGCAATTTTAAAAAAAAATTCTCCCCCACCCCCCCCCCCCATTTTCTCAACGTATCCTGCCCCCAACATTTTACAATGCACCCACACACTGAGATTTACAGTGGCAAAATAAACTACCTAGCTGCATGCCATTGGATTGTGGTGGTGGGTGGGGAACTGGAGTATGGGAGGGACATGTACAGTCACAGGGAGAGCGTGCAAACTCCACAGCGACAGCACCGATGGTCTGGAGTGAATCCAAGCTTTGGGTTGCTGTGGGAGAGACGGCCCCTGACTTAGTTTGTGTCCTGCTGCAGCCACTCTTTTTCCCTTGTCAGAAGGGCATTCAGACACCAGGGGACGTGGGTCTTAAGTGATTGGTAGAAGGAGTAAAGGGAGAAGCTTCAGGAGTAAAGCACAAATTGAAGTAAAAAGACAATGCTGGAGAAACTCAGCAGGTCAAACAGTGCACTTTATATAGCAAAGATAAAGATCCATAACCAACATTTAGGGCTTGAGCCCATCATCAAGGTAAGAACAAAATGTAGGCAGGTGCCTGAACAAAATGGTGGGGGTTTGAGGAGGGGTAGGGGGAGGAGCACAGGCCCATGAGCAGGAGGTAATAGGTGATAAGGGAGGGAAGGCACATCAGCAAACATGGGGAGGGGGGTGGAGAGCTGGAGGAAAGAAGACAGAGGGATGGGGAAGAGAGGGAGAGTGGGGACATCAAGAGCACCCAGACGGAAAATTAGGTGTTGCTTCTCCAATTTATGGGTGGTCTTGGTTTGAAAATAGATGTAGCCATGGACAGTGTGGAAGTGGGGCGCAGAGTTGAAATGATTGGCCACTGGGTCATATCCTGTCACTGAAGTGGCAGAGTGAAGGCTACGTCCAGTCTCTCTGATGTAGAGAAGGCTACAATGGGAGCACCAGATTCAGCGGGTGACTCCAGCGGATACACAGGTGAAGTGTTGCTTCTCTTGTAAGGTCTATTTGGGACCCAGAATGGTGACGAGGGAGGAGGAGTGGTAAGTGTGGTGCCAGGCATATAAAGGACGACTTGCCCGACAAAATTCCCAGTGGTCTTCACTATACCAGTACCAAAGGAAAAAAAGGGTGCTTGTAGATCAAGTCAGAGCTGGCACAAAACGCATTGTCTACTGGGCAACAAAGATCCATTGTCTCCTCTATACCTCAAATGATTGCAGTAAACCATCGCTTGAAAAATACCACTCAAAATGCACCCTTATCTCCTCAAAGTCCTCCAAATTCTCGAGGGATATTGTCCCATTCAAACATATATAAGAAAGTAACAAATAGGAGCAGGAGTCGGCCATCCAGCCTGTTCCACCATTCAATGATATCACGGCTGATCTGATGATAGGCTCATCTACACCTACCTGCCTTTTCCCATATCTCTTAATTCCCCTAGTATGTAAAAAATCTATCCAATCTTAAATATATTTACTGAGGTCACCTCCACTGCTTCCATGGGCAGAGAATTCCGTAGATTCACCACTCTCTGGGAAAAGCAGTTCTTCCTCATCTCCGTCCAAAATCTACTACCTTGAACCTTGAGACTAAGTCCCCTAGCTCTCATCTCACCTACCAGTGGGGAAAAAAACTTCCCAACCTCCATCTAATTTAAATTTAGAAATACAGCATGGTAACAGGCAATTTTGACCCTGCTGCCCAATTTACACCCAATTCACCTACGCCCCCAGTACATTTCAAATGGTGGGAGGAAACCTGAGCCCCCAGGGAAAACCCACGCAGACACAGGGATAATGTACAAACTCCTTGCAGACAGCATGGGATTCAATCCCTGGTGCTGTAAAGGTATTGAACTACCCACTACACCAACCATGCAAGCCCATCTATTCCTTTCATAATTTTATACATTTCTATAACATCCCCTCTCATTCTTCTGATTCTCATTCCCATTTCACATTTTGTTGCTGTACCTTTCTCTATTCTCTGTACAACTTATTGTGACACTACTCCCTGCACTTTACTCTTATTTACTTGCTGTTCTTGCACTGGCTGTTGTACAAGGTGATTTGCTGTATAATGCATAATGTGAAGCTTTTTTTTTACAATCTGTGAAAATAAGAAACAATTCAGTGTCTGCCTTAGCTGATAGGTGGCTCCCAAAATATGGGAAATGACCCACGTTTTCCAGGATTTTGCCATGATCGCTTACTGTCAAAGAACAGTGTCGTACAGTGGGGGCAGGCTGGGATAAAGAGAACGCCAGATCAGGTTCAGGAGAACGCAGGCCCAAACCCATTCAATTTTGGGGAATGGGGCATTCAGCCCTGTTGTTAATTGTGCAACGAGACTGACCGTTTGTGTAAAATCTTCCAAGTTATGGTGGAGAGTTTCAACATATGAATGTGGCCTCACTCCAAAGAACAACAATATTCATTAATAACAGGAGCATTATTGGCTGCAATGCAGGTGTCTCTTTCTTTTCACAAGCAAGACAAGAACCTGTCGTAAAACCCACCTTCAGAAAAGCAGTCTTTATGACCTGTTGGTGCCAATTTGTGGAGAGATTTACGACCGGGTCTCTTTTCCTGCTATAAATTAGATTGAATCTTGAAAAACACTATGTCAGAGAGTAAACATTGAACTCAACAACCTGGCCTGGGTTTGAACCCAAGGCTCTTTTGCCCATTTAACAGTGAGCAAGTTCAGTGCAGTCAATCTTTCCAGTATGTCGCAGTGTGTTCCTGTGCACTTCCATCATCTGGTAAAGGGAGGTGCTGAGCCAAACCCAAGTGCTGCTTTGAAGCACTGAAAGTGGTTCACTGTGCGCCTTCTATCAGGAGACAATGCGCACTATCCGAGCAGCGAGAACACTGTCTGCTGAACATGATGATTTGCAGCCTTCCAACTAATATAACCAAAGGCTTTAAATTTAACAGTCACTTGTGAATTGCTTTGCTGGAGACACAATCAGGGATTCCTGAACCAGTTGTGGGTGCAAAAACATGGACAATCATTTTTTTTAAAATTTAGACATATAGCATGGTAATTCAGCTCAGAAGCCCGTGCCACCCAATTACACCGACAACCCTGATATGTTTTTAATGGTGGGAGAAAACTGAGGCACCCAAAGGAAGCCCACACAGATGTCGGGGGAGAAGGTATAAACTCCTTAGACAACCCCAGTCGATCCCCGGTTGCTGGCGCACGTCAACCGCTACACGAACCGTGCATGTGCAGCCAGCAGCTCCACTTTGTGAGAAGTTTCAGGAGATTCGGCACGTCACCGAAGACTCTCGAAAATTTCTGCAGGTGGAGACCATGTGGGCTGGTTGCTTCACTGCCAACACTCAGGACAAGAAAAATCTGCAGAGGGTTGTTAACTCGGCCTGCGACATCACAGGCACCAGACTCCACTCCATCGAGGACATCTACAAGAGGCAGTGTCTTAAGAAAGCAACCTCAATCCTCAAAGACTCTCACCACCCAGGCCATGCCCTCTTCACTCTGCTACCATCAGGTAGCCTGAAGACGAGCACTCAGTGGCACAAGGACAGCTTCTTCCCCACTGCCATCAGATTCCTGAATGAACAATGAGCCACACACACTCCCTTACTTTGTCCTTTTCCTTGCACTATTTTATTTATTTTGTAAGGTGGTTTATATAAACGTTGACATTGTGATGCTGCCACACAACAACGAATTTTGGGACACGTTCACGACAATGGACTCAACCTGTGCAGGTATCATTTACAGTTTGCACATTGAAGCCTCATCCTCTGCATCACAGGCCTCGTCTGTGACATATATATCGCAAGTAAAAAGCAAACTGCAATGGGAACTTAGTGGGTCAGAATGAAGGGCTCAGGCCCAATATATTGGTGATATCCCAACAACTCTGCATGACCTGCTGAGTTTCTCTGCCACTTTTGAGTGTTGCACTCACGGAGGGGAATGGACAAATGATGTTTGAGTCGAAACCTTGTTCCAAATTTCGATGTCAGCATATCCATCGTGACTCCTTGCTTCAGAGCAGTTGCACCTTCTCTATCGCAGCTTCAGTGGCCCAGGGCGATCCTGACCTCAGGCATTGAGCTTGGGGAGGATACATTTTCTCCCTGTGATCATGTGTGGGTCAACTCCTATATCTCGAAGGTCTGCTGTTTGGTGACTGAATTTTCACCAGTGGGTGTAGCCGAACGGTGGATTGTGGGAGATTTGATGGGAATGTGGGGAGAATAAAGAGGGGACAGTATAAGCAGGTGACTGAGGGTTGTCATGGGCTTGATAGTTCAAAAACGTTTGGTTCCATGCTAGAGGACATGCTGAGAATAGTTTTGATGTGGGAAATTCATTGCCTCGATTCACATGCAATATAAAGGTGATCAAATCTGGCATAAAGGGATAGCTATCGGGAACACCAGGAAGAGCAGATCCGGTCAAAAACAAGATGCTCCCTTTTTTGGGGGGCAAGTGGAGCCACTCAAACTAACCCTGGACCTGGCTGATGAAGTTGGCTCAATTTGCTTTGGTGCAAATTTTTTGGCTTAATCACCCTCAAACTTTGCAAATACAGTAAAAAAAAACCCTGGTGCCCGGCACCTATGGTGATTGGTAGATGTCAGATAAGTAAACTTTCCAGTTGCTTGAGAATGAGTGGTGGGTGATTGGCGAATTAACGGCAAGGTGTGCCAATTTTAAACTCCCATGTTTTTTACCTGTTAATTTTGTTTTGCCGGTTACTTGAGGCTGCCAGTTGCTTCAATTCCAGATAACAGGTCCTTTACCATTCATCCAAATTGGTGCATGCGGTTACACATTGTGCTTCCAAATTGAACATAGCTGCACTCGATTGTTGGCTTATTCGAGAGATACAAAGCCATTATGTTCCAAAGCTTGTTCTAGTATTCAATTAGATCTGCACCTCAATTCCATATCACCATATAACCATATAACCACTTACAGCACAGAACAGGCCAGTTCGGCCCTACTAGTCCATGCCGTAGCAAATCCCCACCCTCCTAGTCCCACTGACCAGCACCCGGTCCATACCTCTCTAGTCCCCTCCTATCCATGTAACGATCCAGTCTTTCCTTAAATGTAACCAATAATCCCACCTCAACCATGTCTGCTGGAAGCTCATTCCACATCCCCACCACCCTCTGCGTAAAGAAATTTCCCCTCATGTTCCCCTTATAATTTTCTCCCTTCAATCTTAAACCATGTCCTCTAGTTTGAATCTCCCCCTTTCTTAATTGAAAAAGCCTATCCACATTTACTCTGTCACTTTTAAAATCTTAAACACCTCTATCAAGTCCCCTCTCAATCTTCTACGCTCCAGAGAAAAAAAGCCCCAGTCTGCACAATCTTTCCCTGTAACTCAGACCCTGAAATCCTGTCAACATTCTCATGAACCTTCTCTGCACTCTCTCTATTTTGTTTATATCTTTCCCATAATTTGGTGACCAAAACTGTACACAGTACTCCAAATTTGGCCTCACCAATTTCATCATAACCTCCCTACTCTTGAATTCAATACTCTGATTTATGAATCCCAACATTCCAAATGTCTTCTTCACTACACCATCTACCTGAGTATCAGCCTTGAGGGTACTATTTACCATAACCCCTAAATCCCTTTGTTGCTCTTCACTCCTCAATTGTCTACCATTCAATGTATATGACCTATTTAAATTTGCCTTTCCAAAATGTAGCACCTCACATTTATCTGTATTAAATTCCATCAGCCATTTCTCAGCCCACACCTCCAGCCTTCCTAAATCACCTTTTAATCTACGGTAATCTACCTCACTGACCACAACACCACCAATCTTTGTGTCATCCGCAAACTTGCTTATCCAATTCTCCACCCCAACATCCAGATCGTTAATATATATAACAAATAATAGTGGACCCAGGACCGAACCCTGAGGAACTCCACTAGTCACCGGCCTCCAATTGGACAAACAATTTTCTACCACTACTCTCTGACACCTCCCATCCAACCACTGCTGAATCCATTTCTCTACCTCTTTATTTATACCTAATGCCTCCACCTTTTTTCCTAACTTCCTGTGGGGAACTTTGTCAAAAGCTTTACTAAATTCCAAATAGACAACATCCACAGCTTTCCCTTCATCAACCTTTTTTGTAACCCCCTCGAAGAACTCAATCAGTTTGTCAAGCATGATCTACCCCTGACAAAACCATGCTGATTACTCCCTATCAATCCCTGTACCTCCAAAAATTTGTAAATAGCATCCCTCAGAACACTTTCCATCAACTTGCCCACCACAGACAAACATTACCTAAGTTGATGGAAGGAGAAGGAAAGAAAAGAATGGACTCAGTAGAATTTCTGGTGTATTTTTGTTGAATGACAACATTGTCTGACTGGTTTAATGCAACCTAGATTGTATACCTAAAATGGATGAGAGGGGGGGGTGGGGGAGTGGCTTGGGAGGAGGGACGGGGGGGGAGAAAAAGTCACTGTATATGTGTGAAAAAGAAAAAGTGTATATCATGGCTAATGTGATTTATGGTGTGAAAAATAAAAAATTTAAAAAAAAACTTGCCCACCACAGATGTCAGACTTACAGGCCTATAATTCCCAGGTTTGCATTTGGACCCTTTCTTAAACAGAGGAACCATATGCGCCACCCTCCAATCCTTTGGCACCACCCCCGTGGCCAGTGACATCCTAAATATCTCTGTTAATGGCCCCACTAACTGTCTACTAGCCTCCCTGAGTGTCCTAGGGAATATTTTGTCCGGTCCGGGAGATTTATCCATCTTTATCTTTTTTAACACAGCCATCACTACCTCCTCGGTTATCCTTATATGCTTCATGACCTCCCACCTCTATTTTTCTTTACTTCAACTGGTTCAACATTTTTCTCCCTAGTGAATACCGAGGCAAAGAAATCATTCAAAATTTCCCCCATTTCGTCAGACTTCTCACTCAGCCTACCCTCGCTATCTACAAGGGGTCCAATTTTATCTCTCACTAATCTTTTACTTTTAATGTACTTATAGAAACCCTTTGGACTTATTTTTACTCTGTCAGCCAAAGCCTCTTCATGCCTTTTTTTGGCCTTTCTAATTTCTTTCTTAAGATTCCTTCTACACTCCTTGTAGTCCTCCTTCAACTTCTCAGCTCCCTGCTCTTTATACCTCTTATACACCTCCCTTTTTCTCCTAACCAAATTTCCATTTGCTTGCCTTAGTTCAGTAACCCCATTACTCCTGCAGAGCCAATATCTTTCCAGCTTATTTTTAATTTTTTTCAATTATCCTCGTGGGTACTTTGAAGGAAAAGAATAAGATTTTCTTCCCCTGTTGCGTGAAGTATTGTACACATAACTCCCTAACTACAATATCTGTAAAATCACACAGAAATACTGCAGCGTCCATAGAAGTAAATATATATATTTACAATGATTCAGGCCAGAGCCCTTCTTCAAGGGATAAGCAAAGAACAGGAAGGTGCCAGAATAAAGACTGAAGATTGGTGGAGGGGGGGGGGGGGGAGGAGTCCAGAACAACAAAAGGTATTAATTGGATGTGGTGAGAGGAGAGGTGAGCATTGATTTTGGTTCTGTGAAAGGAGACAGAGGGAAAACGGAGTGGAGAGAAGAGAGAGAGACACTGCTGGGGGATAGGCAACGGGGGAAAAAGAAGAATGGGTCGGGGTTTAAACGGAAACCGGAGATGTCGATATTGATGTTAATGCATGCCCAGACAGAAGATGAGGTGTTGTTCCTCCAACGTGCAAGTGATCTCAGTCTGGCAGTGCACAAGACCAGGGACAGACATGTCGGCAAGGGAGTGGGGCATTGAATTGCAATGGGTGGCCGTTATTGCAGCGGGCAGAGCTGAGATGCTCAATAAAGTGATCTCACTCCGATGTAGAGGAGAATATCCGTAGTCAAACCCAGTGAGAATTTACCCCACTATCATGATGTGTTACCACATCAATCAAGCTTAACTTTTACAAATTTACAAATAAGAAATCTTTGTTAGCCAATCAATATCAATCTCACAATGAATTTAATATTATTCCAATGTTGGAAAAATGTCACAACAGTCAAACAGAACTTGAGTAACAACACTCCATAGCTCTCTGGAAGACAGAATATTGAGTTACTGAAGAGATCTATTTCATAAGTATAATAATCCTTTAGACACAATGAGGTGGGTCCATATTAATGAGCGACCTGTCTGGTTTTCAGCGGTCATGTGAAGTGATGTTTTTCATTTGATCTATTGTATGTGGGCTATTCCCAGGTCAGTTCATCTGCCAGCACAGCACATTATCCTTAACTGTTACAATGCAAAGCAGCAATAATTGATTAGATGCAGAGGGTGGGATCGAGTTTCCAATTAAATAGAGCAAAAGCCTTCGTTTTTGAAGATTTGAAGTGGGTCTTGGACTGGATGGACAGCCACCGAACTCGTGAAATTTAAACTCGATGAGGCAAAACTATAGAAAGGGAGTTAGAACTGATAGAGCTATCAGCGGAAAATCAAGGGTGAAGGAAAAGCAGCTATTAAGGTGTAATCCTAGCTGGGCAACTGATCTTCCTTTCCATGAATGAAGATTGTGCCTTGACGAGAGAATCATTTTGACAGATTACAG
Source organism: Narcine bancroftii (assembly GCF_036971445.1). Lineage (NCBI taxonomy): Eukaryota > Metazoa > Chordata > Chondrichthyes > Torpediniformes > Narcinidae > Narcine > Narcine bancroftii. Next base: position 89,470,099 of record NC_091474.1, read on the forward strand.
ACATCAAACTCCCTTCATCTCTGCACTGTACACTCAAGAATGGTTACCATTGAAGGGCTCAAATGGCCCAAAATGTTGATTATATATCTTAAACTCCTATGGTTATTGTAAGACCTGCTGATTCTGCCCACATTTTTGTGTTTTTACCACAATCAGGCTTTTGTGTGTTCACTCCACCATTCAACCCATCAAATCCCTTCCAGTTCCGTGATTAGTTCGAGAGTGCACAGAAACAGGCCCTTCGCTCAACAGGTTTAGCGGGTGCCGCTATTACACACTAATTCTGCATTGTCGCCATTTTTTATTCTCCCTGCCTTCTTATGAATAAACTCTCCCCCCCCCCTCCAGATTTGACCACTAAGAACACTAACCTGTCAATCACTGTGGAGATAACTGGAACACTCAGATGAAAACCATGCAGTCACCGGGAGAATGTGGAAACCCCTCTCAGTCAATACCCCAGGTTATCATTGAACCTGTGTCTCTGGATCTGTGAGGCAGTGGCTTTTCCAGATATGCCATTAAACCACCCTTACTTACACTCCACAGAAATAGTCCTTCTCCTTTGACCTTTCTCATGGCCCTGAAATGCCTTTCCTTTCAAGTATTTAACAAGCTCCCCTTCAACATTGTAAACGAACCTTCCTTCAGTACTACCTCTGGTTATGGTCCATGTCATGGAGGCATGGTTAACGAGGTGATTGGCACTTCACTATTACAATGGCAGTGTAAAACGTTTGTATGTGTCAGATTGGGTTTTCTCTGGAATCTCCACTTTTCTCCCAACATCCAGATTAATTTGGGCAGAATTGGGAGGCATGGGTAGAAATGGCCGGGATCGGCTTCTACTGTGCTATGAATCAAATTTAAATATTTTTAAATGTTAAATTCTGATCCACTCAATGCCAAAAAAAGTTTATTTAAACAAGAAGACGCACTTGGTTTAAATGCAAATCATCTTTATCCTTTGTCACTGAGTTTCTTGCTGGCCTTTTACCAAACCATCACCTTTACCACATGAACCCGGTATTTCCTCAGTTTATCCATATATTCACCAATCTGCAGAAACCTTGAGCCCCTGCAACTTGGACCATCAACTCTGATACTTGCTCCATAAACGCTGCCTAACTTGCATTTTCCAGCGTCTGCAAAAGTTCGGTTTCTGCTTCTTGATCTCTGTATCAGGGACTGGGCTTTGCAGAGTCCTCTTGGGGAGTGGATACTATATTCCGATGAAGAAATATCTTCTCATCTCAGTCTTGAATGGTTGACCTCTTCCTTTGAGATTGGGACCCTTTGATTTTAGCCAAGGCAAGCAACATCCCTGCATTTATCTGCTAACTTGCTTACCCATGCACGTTAAAGTGCCTCATGCATATTATATCACCCTTGTTCCACAAGCATCAGTGTTTTCTGCCACTCACCTGTCATTACCTATTTTGCTGCATTGCGTCATACCTTCTCCTTTCACTTTGTATATTTCCTCTCGCCAGAGCCCTCTACCAATTTAATTAGTTAAAAGTCTTAACCTATAGCCCGATTTACACAATTTTCTGTTGTATTGGTCCGAGGCCAATTCAAATGAAACCTGCTTCAGCAGAATAGCTCCCGCCTTCCCCACTATTTTTTTTTGAGCCAAGCATTCAATATTTTTAATAGCATCATTGTATAAATACATTGTAATAGATACATAAGAATAAAATAGAATATTAACAAATGGTAGTATGACCTCTGTTTCATGAAAAAGTGGTGAAAAAAGCATTAAACTACTGATCTACTTATCGAACCCCACCCTACATTGGCTTAACATGGACAGCCCACCTCTGATAGTAATAAAATAAATAAGATAACCAATGGGGTCGTAAACCAGAAAATAGTTAATCTTACAAATTTTGAAAATAATTGAGAAAAGAACCCCCATAAAGAAAAAAAATTAAGATGCATTTCAGTAGTGGAACATCTAATTTTATTCAAAGCCAGTTGTGCCATCATATCAGACAATCACTGGTTCTGAGTGGGAAGGATGACATCTTTCCAACTCATTAAAATGGCCCTTCATCTCTCTGGTCTTCTTTATTAAATTTGGACATGGCTCAGGAAGCAATACAGAGAGTATTATATTTGTCTTTTTTTATTTAATTGGACATGAGCTACTTGTACATTAAAGCAGAACATCTTTTTCCTCTTCTCTTTCATTTGGTTCTCACATAGACCAGGGCAAGTGTATCTTCCTCACCAGTCCCCATCCCCAAATGCAGATTGCTCGCCATTCATAAAGAGATGCCCTTAACCTGACCACCAGGCAGACAGGATGTTAATAAAAAAGGACACGTTCAGCTCCTCTAACATGCTGTACGGAGCCGTCAACATCGTGACTGGGCAGTAGGATCCTGCTGGGGTGTGCTGGATGTCTGCTCTCATGTCAGCAAGGGAACGGGACATTGAATTGAAATGGACGGCCTCTCAGTTACAGCGCCATTTTTTAAATTGTCTCTGCCATTACTGCATTCCTTCTCACTTCTTCAAATTGAAATCCCCCATTACAAAGTGTTGAGGTCAATTCTCTCCTCCTTTCTCACTCTTGTCCGCAAAAGTGGCGAGATTTGCACACTTATTAAGCTTGTACAAAGGCTGAGCCTCTTTCTCTCAATAATTTCTTCAGATATCTCTCATGAGATGAAGCACAAATGTGGAAACTGATTTGCAGAGCACCTATGTTCTGTCTGGATTTGCCATTCTGAATACCTGGTTAGATGCCTTTTTGTATTGTAATGCAGGTACTCCCCGACATACGTCCGGCCGTACCTTGGAATGGACGATGTTGGAATTGTGTACTTACCAGGTCAGTTGGCACCCCGGGGTCCATCGGCTGGGCGCATCCATCTTGGTTTCTGTAGGCCATCGTAAGTCCTTGGTAGGCGCATTCGCGGTGGGTTGGCATATGCCCAAGCATTAAGGCTGTAAATTGAATATCCTTAGGGCACTTATCTCTCGCTCGTGCGCCAACCAAAGACTCGTGCATGCACACAGGAATCAAGATGGCCGCACGCAGCCTACGGACCACAGGACGACGACTAACAAGGTAAGCACAGACATTTTGGCTCTTACATGCCCTGTATCTCTGTTATAGTTTGTCAAAGTAGATTTTATACTTTATCTTTTTTTAAAAATTGTTCATATGTGAGGATGGACGTGTCACTTAGGTCACAAGTCGAAGAGTATCCGTAAACAAACGTGTCTGAGAAGGTTACACAGCTTCCATAGGAAATAAAGAGAAACCAACCAGAGCTCTTAGGGATGCTGAGTTTATCCAGCACCCTGACATCTGCATTTTATATTGTTGTGTCTTTTTAATTAAACAAAGTATACGATTGTAGTTGACTTTTAGATGTCTTTTTTTTTTACAAAGTACCTGTTCAGCTGCAGCATTCAGGCACACATATAACAATAACCCACTATCATTATCTTACCGCCATTTTCCTTTCCAAGTTCCAACATAAAAGCATAGGAAATAGGAGGGCCCGTCGAGCCTGTTCCGCCATTCACAGCTGATCTGATGATTGGCTCGTCTCCACTGACCTGCCTTTTCCCCATATCCCATCATTACCCTACTCTGTAAAAACCTACCCAGCATCTTCTATATAATTACCAAGGTAGCCCGCTAATGGGCAGTGACTTCCACAGATCTACCACAAGTTCATTGCCATACAACCCAACTAAACTGCGCATCTCCGGAGCACGAACATGCACACACAATTCACAATACGTAGAGTTCATTCGCATGCCTGACGAACATTTTATGTTTGCTCCCTTACGTGTTAACTTTGTGTTCCTGACCAGCTGTCCTCATTATTGGAAACATTGATATATGATGAAGAGCCCAGGCCCAAAACATTGGTGACTTTTTTGCTTCCCATGGGCGCTGCGTGACCTGCTGAATTTCTCCAGCACGTTTGTGTACTGCACTCGACCCCAGGGTTTGCGGGCTTTCTTGATTAACCCCTTGTTGAATGATCTACCCTTTTAATTTATGGCAGTGTTGCATGATTTTTAATTTGGCCTAAAGACATTACAAGCTTCACTGTGAAATTCCATAATGTGACGGCTTCAGGACGCAGTTCCCATTGGTTTGAGATGCACAGCAACAGAGATATTTTGCATCTGCTCGTTCTCCTGCCGGTTTCATCTCTATTACAAGGAAGAAAATGCAGAATCTCTAATGTCTTCAAGGCAATATCACCTCAAGTGATAGCGATGTCAGCTATGACAGTGAAATCTGAGTGTTTTCTAAACACTGTGACAAATTCAGGAAGCCTTTCTGCCTTGCTACATAATCCTGCCAGTGCTATTATTTTCAGTCCTGACAAACCTTCCACCTTCATTATCTTGTTTACCATTTCCAATTTCTGCTTCACCTCTGGCTTGTGACTCCAGACAGCTGCAGACAGATGGCTTTTGCAGATTAATCATTTGACCTGAACACTAATGGGATCAGAGATAGTGTCACCACACGTAGCAGAGGGGAATAGAGCTTGTGTCTCCTTCACAGAGAATAAGTGACTATCAACAGATAACCACTCAACTTAAAATATTCTGCAGTCTTTCAGCATCCAAGATCAAGCGATGAGCTGAGAGAAAGATTACTTCATGCATTATGACTCTATCACAGTTTGCCATCTGTAAAAAGGCAGGTGTTAGATTAATGTGGAATACTTTTGTAAAGAATGCTCATTTTTCCTTCGTCTACACTCATTAGCATTAGCCATATTCAACAGTGACCTCGTGTTTGTGTACATTCTTCATTTAGAGATTGTGCGTGCATGTGTGTGTCTGTGTGTGTGTGCGTGTGTGTCTGCGTCTGTGTATGTGCATGCGTGTGTGAAGAGGAGAGAGAATTTGATGAATTAACGGGACAAAGGCCTCAGGCCTGAAACGTTGGTTATTGATCTTTGCCTCCTTTGGACGATGTGGGACCTGCTGAGTTTCTCCATCACTTTTGTGTTTTTACTACAATCTCAAAATTTGCAGACTTTCTTGTTGAGAGAGAGAGAGAGAGAGAGAGAATGTGAACTGTTGTAATATCAGAGGTATGGCATCCAGGTGCACATAGCAAATTCCCACAAATATAACAATGTGATAATGGCCAGACAATCTGTTTCACCATTGTTAATGGGATTCTATTTATTGGGCAGTTCACTGGAGGCAACTCTCCTACTCTACATCATTAGCTTTTGAAAGAGTAGGCATTGATCTGTGGTTGTGATGCAAAAGACACAAGCTTCCCACGTTCATTCAGATAAAGGACACTTGGTGTCTTAATTTCATCAGGGACATTCCTTGGTTTCACGCACATTTTGGCAAACTTATTTTTCACATTGTGTGCGAATCCAGTCAGATGTCCAGAACTGCTGGAAGATCATCAACTCAGTGAAAGGCGCCCTTTGGTCTGCCCAAAACTTGTTGGTCTTTCAGCCCATGGAGATGTCAGGGAGGGAACGCTGCCTACTGGCACATTCCAGGCTGCAGGAGTATGTACTGAGGCTTGGCGCAGCCAACGCAAGAGCACTGTGGGGAAGGACCACTGTCCTCCCAATACCAAGTACTGAAGAGCTGAGACCGAGGGAAGCCCCTCAAACAAAGGGGGGGGGGGGGAAGTAATGACAAGATGCCACAGAGATGGCAATGGTGGAAATAGAAATGCATGTAAAAATGTTCAGTGATGGAAATGAAACTGAGGGTGGGAAGAGACTTTAAATGCCTTTCCTTTTGTAAATAATTTATTGTGAATAAAGTCTGCTTTACGTAAAAATAAAATCTTACTTTGTCAGGTTGGATGAAAGGTCCCTTGTCTAAAACCTTAACTGTTTCTCTTCAGAATCAGAATTTATTGTCATGAATGCCATGAATTCATGGTTTTGCAGTAGAATTACAAGTGCAAATATTGCTATAAATGACATTTAAAAAAAAATAAATGCATTAGGCCAAAAAGAAAGAACATGAAGTAGTGTCTGTGGTTCATTCTCCACTCAGAAATCTGATGGCAGAGGGGATGAAGCTGTTCCTGTCCCATTGGGTGTGCATCTTCAAGATCCTATATCTCCTTCCTGATGGTAGCAGTGTGAAGAGGGCATGGCCTGGGCCTTGAGTATAGACACTGCTTTCTTAAGACATCGCCCCTTACAGATGTCCTTGACAGATGCCCATGATGGCACTGGTCAAGTTCACAACTCTGTCGTCCTTTCCTGTCCTCTACATTGGCTGGCACCTCCAATCCTGACACTAGGCCCTTTCATGCCAAGCCTCTGCCTGGAGGCCGGCTGTAAACGCGGAGGGAAAAATAGAAACTTACCTTTCATGGAGCAGCACCAAAAGGCTGCTCTTGTGTCGCATTCATGTTGAGCGGTGCCTCGTAGGGCCCCTCTGGAGCCGATGGAGGCAGGGCGACTGGTGCCTAAAGTCCCAGCAACATACTAGTAAATCCTCTCTGCACTTTTTCTATCTTATTGATATCCTTCCTGTAATCAGGTGACCAAAATTTGCACACAATACTCCAAATTTGGTCTCACCAATGTCTTATACAACTTTACCATAACATCCCAAATCCTATTCCCAATACTTTGATTTATGATGGCTAACATGCCAAAACTCTCTTTATGACCTTATCTACCTCTGATGCCACTTTCAGAGAATTTCTTTGTTTCCCCATAAAAGCGCAAAATGCTATTCACCATGTCAGACAGCATTTATGATCTCTCTCTCTCTCTCTCTCTCTCTCTCTCTCTCTCTCTCTATATATATATATATATATATATATGTGTATACGTTGAATGTTTCAGCCTCGTGAATGGTCAATATCCTGAAATGTTGATACTGGATCTTCTCTGCACCTGTTAGTTATTTCCAGCATTTGAAAGGTAATTAGATGGATTCTTTCTTTCTTTGGCTTGGCTTCGCGGACGAAGATTTATGGAGGGGGTAAAAAGTCCACGTCAGTTGCAGGCTCGTTTGTGGCTGACAAGTCTGATGCGGGACAGGCAGACACGGTTGCAGCGGTTGCAGGGGAAAATTGGTTGGTTGGGGTTGGGTGTTGGGTTTTTCCTCCTTTGCCTTTTGTCAGTGAGGTGGGCTCTGCGGTCTTCTTCAAAGGAGGTTGCTGCCCGCCAAACTGTGAGGCGCCAAGATGCACGGTTTGAGGCGTTTTCAGCCCACTGGCGGTGGTCAATGTGGCAGGCACCAAGAGATTTCTTTAAGCAGTCCTTGTACCTTTTCTTTGGTGCACCTCTGTCACGGTGGCCAGTGGAGAGCTCGCCATATAACACGATCTTGGGAAGGCGATGGTCCTCCATTCTGGAGACGTGACCCATCCAGCGCAGCTGGATCTTCAGCAGCGTGGACTCGATGCTGTCGACCTCTGCCATCTCGAGTACTTCGACGTTAGGGATGAAAGCGCTCCAATGGATGTTGAGGATGGAGCGGAGACAACGCTGGTGGAAGCGTTCTAGGAGCCGTAGGTGGTGCCGGTAGAGGACCCATGATTCGGAGCCGAACAGGAGTGTGGGTATGACAACGGCTCTGTATACGCTTATCTTTGTGAGGTTTTTCAGTTGGTTGTTTTTCCAGACTCTTTTGTGTAGTCTTCCAAAGGCGCTATTTGCCTTGGCGAGTCTGTTGTCTATCTCATTGTCGATCCTTGCATCTGATGAAATCGTGCAGCTGAGATAGGTAAACTGGTTGACCGTTTTGAGTTTTGGATAAAGTGTTTTAAACCACCTACCGATAAAATTGCCTCATCGTAGTTTTAATGGACAAAGTCAAAATAATAAAATTGTTGAAAAAAAGTTAACATAATTACTGCCTGCGTGGTTGTTCACACTGGGCGCTTCTTTAGACCAAGTATCTGATTGCAACAGTTCCAGGGGTGGGGCGTGCAGTAGAGTGAATGACCATCAACTAACTTTTCCGTTACAATTTACACTGCAGGCTCCCTCCAAAAAGTTGAAGGGGTCCTGCAGGTGGAGAAATTGACTTTCTTTTTTTAGATTGCCTGTGTTGCTGCAAAATTCCTTGATTGTCCTGTTACATGCCTGCAGTCTAAAAACACTTAATGTCTCTGATTCTGGGAGCAGTTTTGTGCTACTATAATGCATCTTTCATGGTTTGCCTCCCATCAGGGAAACAGGACCTGTGGCCCACTAGCTATCCAACTGTAACCCGACACTGAACCTATTTTATTCTCCCCATGTTCCCATTTAACTCCATCCCCCACTCTAAATTTCTCCTACTCACCCCCCGCACAGGGGACAATGCACAGCAAACAACTAACCTGCATCTCAACATCAATGCACAAGCGTGCTGGAGAAACTCAGCAGGTCACGCAGCATCTATTGTCTATCGGAAGTAAAGTTTCAGGCCTAAGCCAGTGGTTCTCATGTTACGGAGTCCAGAGGACCCCAAAAACCAGCTGCAATAGATATGCACCACAACACAAAGAGTTACTTAAATAAAAGTAGTTTTTAATTATATTGAACATGAAAACAGATTTAGACTTTAACTTATTACTATCAACTTACTTAACCTACTTAATCCCCCCTTCTAATACTAAGTGCAGGTGTGTGTAATGTGAATAAAGGCTTAGAAAAGTTCTTTGGATCACCGTCCAATCTCACCGGTTGCAGGCAATTCTTGTACTGTGCACAGAAGTTAGCATTAACAAAGTTCACCAGACTTTGGTGCTTAACGGCAAATGATTACCACTCAGTAGGGTTCTTATTGATCTTCAGAGAGAGATTTCATTTTTTTCCAGGACATCAGCACCTGATTCCTTTCCAATCAGTCTTGCTGATGAAACTTTCCCCCTTCAGGGTTCTCCAGATAATCCTCCTTCTTTCAGTTCACCTTTCAGACAGCCAGTCTTCTCCTTTGACCAGGCAGTCTATCAAAAGTTTGCCAGCTTTGTCCTTCTGGAACTGATTTCTGTCTCCTTTCTCTCTGTTTCACACCCTCCCTCTCTGAGAGCAAAACTTTTCTCTCTCCCTGCAAAAGTCACATGCTCTCCCAGGCAAGCAAGACTTTGTTGCTCTTTTTGCAAAAAGCACTCTGCAAAAGTCCCGCAAATATTCTGTGTTTTAAAATGTTTGTGTGCAACCTGCTCTAATAATCCTTCCCAAAACTCCTCTAAATACTCTTGTCGCATTCAGCCTTTTTTTTCCCCACTCACATGCCACCTTAAGTGATCCCTTAATAATCACAGAGCATTCATACCATAGGTTAGTAAGGGATTACTTAAGATGGTATGTGAGTGGGGGAAAAAAAGGCTGAGTGTGACAGAGTATTTAGAGGTGTTTTGGCATTTCTTTACTCAAAGAAATAAGACTGCGAACCATTGGCCTAACCCTTTTGTCAAGAGGTAGCTCTCCCTCTTCTTTTTTCTCTTCTTTCCTCCCACCCATATTTCACCTGTGACCTCTTGCCTGTTGGCCTGCTCCCCTGCCCCTTCTTGCCCCTCTTCTCTCCTCCCCTTACCTTTTAATTCAGGCACCTGCCTGCTTTTGGCTGACAAACGCCTCAGGCCTGAAACATTGGTTACAATCCTTTGTTTCCTATGGCCACTGCAGGACCTGCTGAGTTTCTCCAGCACTTTTGTGTAAAAATAAAACTGGCTAGTTTATGCTCAGCTGAAAACGTAAAACATTCTTAGCAGGGACAGAACAGGGAACCTATATCCAACCACAGGCAGCAGGATGGAATAGCTTGTTTCAGGATTAAAACACGGAGGTTTGCAGGTGTTGTAATTGCAGTAAAACCACACAGAAATGCTGGAGGAACTCAGCAGGCCTTGCAGTCTGCACTGGAGGTCAACCAACATTTCAGGCCTGAGCTCTTCCTCAGGAACACTAAAACTTACTGTGGAGGTGTGAAAATTTTTTCTCAGATGCCTGACTTTTTTATGTTTTATATACAGCCACAGCATTCCAGGAAATTATTCCCAATTTCCTGGAACGCAATCTGTGTTAAAAGAGATCAGAATGGGTATACGTCATTCCTGTTCCAAAATTTCACCTCCTCGGCCCCGAGTAAACTTCCTGGAACACCTGCTGTCTAAAGTTAACAGGCTTTCTGTGAACAATGGACTAATGAATAGCAAGTCCCACCTCTTTAATTACCGCTCTTCCAGTACGCTGTCTAAACTCACGCCAGGAAACGGAGAATTGGAGTTTTTGTCGTTAGTGTGTGAACGACCAATGCCGAGATTTAGATAGTCTTCAGCTGGGTAAAATCATGCAAATTCCATCTAATAAACATATATGATACACTTTTCAAACAGATAAACAATTGTTTGGCGTAATTATCTCAAGATCCGCTGTGACTTAAATTGCCACTTGTTTACTACAATAAAGCATTCCCCTGTTCCAAAACCTTATTAAATTAAAACCAAAAGAGAGAAAATGAAATGACATCGACTCAAGCGAATTACTGATGATGCGAAACTTCAGCCATCGAAACAAATTATGATTGGTATGAATAATGGATTAAAATGAGGATTTTCCTCAAATAAACTGAAAACATGATAGTTGTAATCTTCAATTTCTACTAAATTAAATCCCCCCCACGTTTCATCCAATCGTTTGAAGAAATTTGTGTCTATCAGTGCTGCACCACTGGAAGGATGGAACAAACAAAATGAAAGTTCCCCACCCCTCACTGATCCTGACTCCAAGCGACCCCTGCGCATTTGCTGCACACTTCCAGACCAAGACAAGTTTTAGCTAAGGGCTGACAAGTGTCAGGTAACATTTGTGCTGTGAATATGCCGGGTATTAATCATCCTGAACGAGAACAAGCCCGACTGCCCACCATTGATGGTCAATGGATGATTGTCTTTCATCAATACCTTGAGAATTACCCTCATTCAGAAACCAACCAGACTAACCTCACAACTTCCATGGTTGGAAGGGATCATTCCTGTAGAGAATCTCAGAAGGAGTGTGTGACGTCAGCCATAAAATTGAAGGTTTAACCAGTCTCAGTTAAAGGTTTCAGCTTGAAACCTTGACCATTCTTTTTCTCCCACTCTTCTGCTCGACCTGCAGATTGTGTTTAGCCGTTGGATAAAAACTGTTGTTGAATGTAGAGGTGCTGGACTTCAAGCCCCTGTACCTTCTGCCCAGAGGGAGCAGCCAGGTGAGGCTATGACCAGGGTGATGGGAATCCTTCATGATATTGGCTGCCAACAGGAGCCGTGTAATTGTTTGCATCACCTTCCAGGCAGCAAGTAAAGCAAATGGTGCAATATGAAGGCAGAGAGGTACTTGGAGAGAGGGAGTCCAAAAGGAGGATATCTTTGAAGGGAATTCTGAGTCTGGAACTCAGTGAATTTCACAGCACAAAAACAACTTGCCCATGCTGACATAGGTACCTACCTCAGGTGGTCCTGCTCGCCTGCATATCCTTCAAAACCTTTCCCATGCACGTAGCACTTATATATCTTTAAACCTCGTATTCTCTGAGAAAAGTGTGTCCCCTCAGTCCCTGGGAAGTACGGTCAGTATAGCAGTTAGTGCAAAGCCATTACAGTGCTAGCAGTTGGGACTGGGGTTTGAATTCAGCACTGTCCGTAAGAAGTTTGTACATTCTCCCCATGTCTGTGTGGTTTTCCCCGGGGGCTCTGGTTTCCTCCCACCCTTCAAAATGTACTGGGAATTGTAGATCAATCAGGTGTAATTGGGCTTGTGGGCCGAAAGGGCCTTTGACCGTGCTGTGCATCTAAATTTAAAATTTAAATCTTTTCCCTTAAATCTATGCTCTCTAGTTTTAGATCCCCCGATTAAGGAAAAAGATTGTGACTATTTGCCTTACAATGCCACTCATGATTGTATAATGTTTAAAAAATTTAAACATGACCAAATAGTTTAAGAAACCAACTCCACCTCCTTGCTCTGTGATCACGGAGCATGGGTGAGTTTGCAGCAATGTTCCGAGCACCATAATCCAAAACAATCCAGAACCACCATCCTTCTCAGCAATTGCCTTAGTTGGGGAGATGTGTATCCAGTTATTGTACCCTGTCTTGTGGAATTAAAACAAGATGTCCTAAATGGGAATTTTAAGGCAGGCTAAATTATCGAATGGCAATCGCATGGGTTCCAGACCTTTCTATCCACATGACCTGCAACCTTCGCAGCCGACTGTTTTTTCTGCTGAAGAAGCTTGCAGCGTCTCATCATTACTCTCTGTGTTTATCAGACCTGCAGCTGAGGCCTGTGCAAGCTGTTCCATCATTTGTCAATAGCTTTTCCATCGACCACCCCCTGAAAAGTCAGGCCCACCATCCAACAATGTTGCTGAATTCTCTCATTTGTCGGCTCACACACAAAGTCCTTGCTCTGAACAGATACGAAAACTGAGACTCTGATCCAATGTCACGAACCAATAGCCATTTCCTCAGACCCTCCTGTGATAACTGACTGTGTGATTCGCAATGATATTTGAAGACATTGGAATAAAATCCTTGGTGTTAAACGGGGAGTCTGCAGATGCCGGACAGAGAAGACAATAGAGGTCACGTGGAAAACAATAGGGCAGTCGACATTTCAGGTAGTTGTAAAATTCTTACAACATCATCGTAAGACTTTGGCTTCATTCTGTGTTATCAAAAAGTTGTATTTCCTATGCCTCCAGCCTTACACAAATTTTAGTTTTACCTTCCTGTGTGAACCATTAGGTCATCTTTGTGTCCTCCCCAAGACTTTGATGGTGTTCTCTATCTGTGTCTGTCTCTCATTTTGTCTCACTGTCTCCTGCACCACCCCCCCCCCCCCCCGCAACCACTCTCGAGAGGTGCCTGAGGAGGTTCGGAACTTCACCGAAAATTCTCATAAACTTCTACAGTGGAGAGCATTCTGACTGGTTGTATCACTGTCTGGTACGGAGGTGCCAACTCTCAGGACAAGAATAAACTCCAGAGGGTTGTTAACTCGGCCTGCAACTTCACTCCATCAAGGACATCCACACGAGACGGTATCTTAAAAAAGCAGCCTCTCTCCTCAAAAACCCCCACCACCCAGGCCATGCCCTCTTTACTCTGCTACCACTGGGGAAAAAAGGTACCGGGGCCTAAAGACAAGCCCTCAGCGGCACAAGGTCAGCTTCTTCCCCTCCGCCATCAGATTCCTGAATGATCAATGAACCAAAGTTACTGCCTTACTTTTCGTGCTCTATAATTGTTATTTTTTTATATAGTAATGTTGTAAGATGCTTATAATATGAATGTTTGCTCTGTGACGCTGCCGCAAAACACCAAATTTCATGACTTGTTCTTGACAATAAATCCTGATTCCCTCTCTCCAACTCTTTCTCTCAAGACTATCTCTAACCACTGCACGTGCAGAGTAAATGACTGCCACATCTCGTATGTTTTCAGCTCACTGACATATCTGCCATGCGCACCATCTCTACCATCTGCCTCACTCTTGGTTATTATCAGAAATAAGATCCTAAACTTATCTCTTATGTAACGTGCATATTTTTCTTCTGTATTTGCTTTTCAATAAGGTGAGATTAGAACTTTAAACCAAGCCTCCTTTTAATGAAAAGGAACAATATTCAACCAACAGTCTATCATGGTAGTCACAGTGTTGCTCCCATAGAGACGAATTAAGACTGAAGTTCCTTCCAGCTGAAGGCATTCTGAAGCTGTTGAACATTTAGTTTAAACAGTTTTCTGAATCTTTTTGTAAGTGGTGGGGGGGAAAAACCAAATTTGGGCTAAGTGCTCTCAAAGGCACTTGAAGGTCCAACCAAATTTCTAGGTTAGAATGGGAAATTGGTGGATATTGGGACATGCCTAGTTTCGTGCCACAGAGCGTCACCGGTTGATTACAACTGCTGGTTTTAAATGCCGGAGCTGGACGTAATCCCAAAGGTTGTTTCACCTCGTTATCACTCTCCCACTGTTGGTCATCCAGTGGGAGAGTTATGAACCTTCTGTTGCCCTTCCAGTGACACCTCAGCGTATCAGTCAGAGGCCAACTTATTCCCACCCCCAAACTAATGTATAACTGGTGCCACGTTGAAGAAAACTGGAGCCCCTGCGCATTTTCTCCTGCACAGCTTGCAAAGTGCTGTGGAGGTTAACATTCAGTTCCTGAAGATTCCCAATCAAGGACTAATTACAGGGCCGTTGATTGACAATCTCAGGTACCACACAACAATTTCTCCTTCTAATACAAAGTGGCCTTATCAAGTCTCACCGATGAAAAATCTGATGATCAGTCGATGCTGACCTCTTGAACACAAGTCAGTATCTCTCGAGAAGCTTTAGCGTAGAACACTTAAGGATGAACCCAAGCTGTCATTGGTATGATTACAACAGGCACACAGTCTTTCTTTTCTTTGGCTTGGCTTCGCGGACGAAGATTTATGGAGGGGGTAAATGTCCACGTCAGCTGCAGGCTCGTTTGTGGCTGACAAGTCCAATGCGGGACAGGCAGACACGGTTGCAGCGGCTGCAGGGGAAAATTGGTTGGTTGGGGTTGGGTGTTGGGTTTTTCCTCCTTTGTCTTTTGTTAGTGAGGTGGGCTCTGCGGTCTTCTTCAAAGGAGGTTGCTGCCCGCCAAACTCTGAGGTGCCAAGATGCACGGTTGGAGGCGATATCAGCCCACTGGCGGTGGTCAATGTGGCAGGCACCAAGAGATTTCTTTAGACAGTCCTTGTACCTTTTCTTTGGTGCACCTCTGTCAGGCACACAGTAGCACATACCTAACACATCTGCTCCTTCAATCATGGACAGGTAGTGTTACAATCCATAACTCCCTGTTGTTTAAATCACTTTATAGCCAGTTAGTTGATCTTTATGGAGTCTGTTTTTTTTCAGGGGTTACTCTCCATTGACAATTAAATTCAAAGCCAGTCTTTTGCCCTGCAGCTATTAGGAGAAGCATCTGCTCACACACATGAAATTCCCTTGTGGCCTTTTCACATCTTCAAAGCAAAGAAACATAATTAATATGCTGTAGGGTTTAATGAGAAAGTGACAGAGAAGGACAAGTTTCCAACAGATAGAAAAAGAGAGAGAGAGAGAGAGAGAGAGAAAGCACATGTTCTGAGCTACTCTACAATCCACTCCTTCCTCAATTGATTAGCCAAGTCTGTCTGTATTTGTGGTTGTGTGCAGTAATTGGCATTGATGGGCTGGACTACAATCCCAGAGAGCCGGTTAGAGAGCAAAAGCAAGGGAGAGTGATAGATTGTGTGTGTGAAGAGAGAGAATTGTGCAACTGAGAGGGTGATTGTGTGTGTGAGAGAGGGGGGATTGTGTATGTAAAAGTGTGTGTGTTGATGTGTGTGATTGAGAGAGAGGAGAGGTTAGTGTGTTTGTGTGAGAGAGAGGTTTATGTGTGTGTGTGAGGGAGAGGTTTGTGTGTGTGAGAGAAGTTTGTGTGTGCTATGAGAGAGAGGTTTGTGTATGTGAGACAGAGAAGATTAGTGCGTGAGAGGTTAGTGTGTGAGAGAGAGAAGGTTAGTGAGAGAGAGAGGTTTGTGTGTGAGAGAAGTTTGTGTGTGCTGTGAGAGAGGTTTGTGTATGAGAGAGAGAAAAGGTTAGTGTGTGAGAGAGGTTTATGTGTGCGTGTGAGAGAGGTTAGTGTGTGTGAGAGAGAAGGTTAGTGTGAGAGAGAGAGAAGGTTAGTGCGAGAGAGAGGTTAGTGTGTGAGAGAGGTTAGTGTGAGAAATCAAGAGTAAGAATGTTAGTGTGTGTGAGAGTTTGAGTGTGAAAGATAAAAGTATGATGTGTTTGGGAGAGAGGGTGAATGTGTGTGTCTGAAGGAGAGAGGGTGATTGTGTGTGAGAGAGTGAATGAGGGGGAGAGAGAGTTGTTCATGGTGTCAGCACTCTCCAGGATACAGTAAAAGGCAAGAGGTCAGAACTTAAAGGCTCAAATGAATGAAGGACAGCTTGCTGTGTGCAGAAACTTGGGATAATGGAGCAGCACAAGGGCTCTGTTGCTCCTGCCACAGGGACTGCTTGGACTGAGAGCAGCACGTGTGGACACTTCTCTGGATGACTTGGACTTGGCATGCCATCCCTATAGCGACAGACCGAGGGACCAGCAACATGGGACAGTGCTGTTGTAGAACCAGAAAGAAGCCATGGCGACAGCCCAGAGGTACTGTTAATTAAGTAAAAACCTGCACCAAGTTTTGTTCACTTGCATAACAAGTTAACACACAGAGTAATCCTACAGACATGGATCGTTGTCTATACTTGGTATGTTTTGTCAGCTTCAAAAATCATCTAAATATAAACCTATTGGGAAATTTGTGTATTTAATAAGCTCGAACGCTTATTTCAGCATCCAGGTATGCATGCCAATCATCTTATTGTGTTAGTGGTGAACCTGGTTGGAGCACTATGTAGCCAAAGGATTCAGGGTTCTTGCCCCAGGACAACATTTGAAAGGAATAGCCATGTCCAGGATGAATATTTGACATTTGTCCAGAAGTCTTTGGAATTTTGAAGTAAACCGATATTGGAAACCAACTTATTATGTCACACTCAGTTGTCATCATCGGGGGAGCTGGTATTGATTCAACAACCCCCCTCCTGCAAATCAAACAGGAGAAAACAACAGTTTGCTTTGCATGAGGCGTTGACCTTTAACCCTGGAGCTTCATGAAACAGAAGCAATGGGGATGTACTGCCGAGGGAAAAATGCATTCTGTTTGTACTGTAACCATTTCCAGCGTGTGTTTTCATGTTGAAAAACGTTTCTTATGGCAATGGAATCTGTAGGTTAACAAGTATAATTGCAAGGCTTCCTTGCATAGCCCGAATAGGAATACGTTTCTCTGGTTAATTCGTCACAAGCCATGTCAGATGTAACAGGAGGGGAAACTTAAAAACCACCATGCTTTACGCAGTATGAACTTAGAATAAGTTGAGGTAATAATTACACCAGATGTGTAATGTATATTCTTCACAGTTCTTAATAATGCTGGGACTGTACTCCTATTCACAGAAGACAGGCTTGGATACGACCTCTTTATCCCATTCGTTGTATGTGGTTGTTCATGAGTTCCATCAATTTATTTACAGCATTTATTTTAATCTGACTTTGAGGAAAAGATGCCAGTAAATATTTCCATTCCCATGGCTCATTGTGTGATTGGTAGTGGTGGGACAGGGCAGGCAGTCTTTGCCCTGTGAATGGTCAACTTCATTCTTGAGTCTGGTGGACAGAGGCCCTGCTTGCCTTCAAGGCAGACTTCTGGTGACCCACTTGATCAAACAGCAAACCATCCACATGGCCTGACTGTGTTGACTGCTGCATTCCTTCATAATGTCCACACTTGTTTGCTGTCAGCTCTGCAAGAGGGCAGCGCAGTTGGCACAGCGCCAGCGACTGGGACCGGGGATCGAATCCCACACTGTCTGTCAGGAGTTTGTACGTTCTCCCCGTGTCTTGCGTGGGTTTTCCCCAGGGGGTTTCCTCTCACTGTTCCAAATGTACTGGAGGTTGTAGGTCAACCAGGTGTGATTGGGTGGCACAGACTGAGGTGGGGGGGGCGGGATGAAAGGGCCTGTTACCGCACTGTTTTGTCTAAATATAAAAGAGTCAGAAGCAAGTAGCAGCAGAACTTGGACATCATGTAAGAGACACCATCAGCAAACTCACACTGAACGGAGACACAAGATATCATAAATATGAAATCTGGAACAAAAAAGCAATCTGCTGGACGAATTTGATGAAGGGTTTTGGCCCGGAACATTGACAATTCCTTTTCCTCGCGGTGCTGCTCCTCAACGTCTGAGTTCCTTCAGCAGATTACGTTTTGCTCACACGAGAGGAGTCCATGGAAGGAAGTAAACAGAGCAATTTATATGGTGATGTTTATTTTCACTCAAATTGCAACAGTGATTGGAACTTCAGAGAAGCATCCTTCATCAGCTATAAATTGTTGGAACTTCTTGAGGTTGTGAAAGATCCAGTGTAGATGGCGGATTCTCTCACTAACTCAGCAAAATCTTTGACTAACCCGACGTTCACGGAGAGTCTGGTATCTTCCTAATCTAACCTAAGAACTGTGGCCATTAACCACTGTGAGCCTTGTGTTTAATAATTGTTTTGGAGAAAATTATTGAATGAAGGGACAATGTGCTCTCATTGGTGTCTTGTATGATTGAAGTAACTCATCCCTACCATAATACTTCAGCCCCTTGAAATAAATGGAAGCCTTCCAATTACATCCCCTGCCCATCTACAGTAAAACCCCTGGTATCCGAAATTCAAGCAAGTGGCAGCCTCAGCCAACCAGCAAAAAAAATTCCTGGAAAATAAACAGGGGTTTAAAATTGGCACACCTCGCTGTAGTTCGCCAATCCACGCAATCTCAAGCAACTGGAAAATTCACTTATCCGTCATCTGGACGATGATCCTCAAATCTCTTGGTGCTGCAAGTTTTCTAGTTTGTCTTGTTGTTTTCTTTCCAATGTGAGCACCTTCATATTGTTCCACGTTAAACTCAGATTGCCAGCATTTTTCGCTCACTCAACCTATCAACAAACCAGGGCGAAAATCAATCTTCTGGATCAACTTGGCATCAGAGCGAGACAGAGCCCTTCATCAACACTTTTGCTCCAGATTCTAGCGTCTGTCGTCTCCTGTGCCTCTCATCAATGAACTGTTGTCTCCTCCTTGCAATGTGCTTTCTGCTCCCCGAGCTTAGTTTAGCATGGTCCACAATCAATTTGCTTCCATTCTTGGAATCATTTATATACATTGTATAATTCCAATACAGTTCCATATATTTAGTGCTTTGCTACAGATTACACCATGGGTGTCGTTGAAGCAGGCTGCCCTGAAATTTTGAAATTCACCATCTTCCGACAATTTTATTCAGGCATCTACGTTTTTCTCGTACCTTGATGAAGGATTCAAACCCGAAACATTGGTTATGTATCTTCATATTTGCTTTATAAAGTATACCATTTGACCTGCTGAGTTTCACCGCTATTGTCCTTAAATCATGGTGTCTGCAGACAGTCCTGCTTTACTCTTGCCCTGAAATTTAATCAGCTCCCATTTCAGACCATGATTTAAAAGGTTGGTGTTCTAACATTACAACATTCAATAAAACTGTGAGTGACAAGTAGTCACTGGCACGCTCTAAATGGTGTGAAACACAAAAGTCTGCAGACGTTGCGATTGTAGCAAAAACACGCAGAAATACCAGAGGAACTCAGCCGGTCTCGCAGCGCCCATAGGAGGTAAAGATATATTACCGACAGTTCGGGCCTGAGCCCTCCTTCAAAGAATAAGCAGAGAACAGAAAGGCGTAGGACTAAAGACTGAAGACTGGCCAGGGGAGGAGTCCTTGACCAACAAAAAGGTGATAAGAGGAGAGGTGAAAGGGGAGAGAGAGAGAGATAACCTCGCCTCCCCTCTCTCTCTCTCTGTATATGTATACACACACACACACACACACACACACACACACACACACACACACACACACACACACACACACACACACACACACACACACACACACACACACACACACATTGTCTCTCTCTCTCCCCCTGACTTTTGACCTATGTGACTTACGTCCATTTGCACATAGGACAGAATTTAAAAAAAAAAAGAAAAAATATAAAATTTATGTGACAAACTATAACAGGGATACAGAATATGTAAGAGCCAAAATGTACATACTTATCTTGTTAGTCGGTGCCCCGGAGTTCCTATGCACATGCGTGAGTCTTCGGTTGGCGCGTGCGCAGTGGGTTCGTGTATTGGAGTTCGGTTGGAACATGCGCAAGAGTTAAAAGCATGAATTCAGTATCGTCAGGGCAAAGGGGAAAGGCCTCGGGGAAGAAGTGGGGGGGGGGTGTTTTAAACGAAAGCCAGAGAAGGTGATATTAATGCCATTCGGTTGGAGAGTGCTCATTTGCAAAATGAGGTGTTGTTCGTCCAATTTGTGGGTGGCCTCATCTGACAGTGCACGAGACCATGGACAGATATAAATCATGCTTAAACATTTCCTCCATTACAACTTTATTCTGTAGGCATGAAGGATTTTGAATGCAGTACTGACCAAACTCTCCAACTCACCACTGCTCAGTGTCTTAGAGCAACACCAGCTATCTAGGAATCTGACCTTGTGGAAGATTTTCATTGAAGAGTTAAGGTCAATAGAACGTCAATCTTCAAATTTAATGAGCTTTCCCAAGGACGAGTTTTGCGTCAGCGTAACTGTGCACCAAATCTGTGTAAAAGGTCAGTGTTTACAAACAACACTGGCGATGTCTAGTGGAGGAACCACAGCCGAGAAATCCTAATGCATGATGGCTCTTTTCCTTCCCCTGTAACATTGATAGATAGTTCCAGAATGGCCATTTTTTTGGACCTTTTCTCCAGATGGTGCAGCAGGGCAGGCCCAGGACCCAGTGCCCTGATGGTAAGATTGCATGTGCCCCTTGGTGTGATCTCACTATCAGGGCTGAGTGGGATGATGCCATTTCCCCCCCCCACCTCCACCTCATTCCCTTTGAAGCTACAACGTAAGAACCACAAAAAAACTGCAGATGCTGGAACCTTGAGTGAACAACGAGAAGCTCAACGGGTCAGGCAGCATCCGTGGAGAGAAGTGGTCAGGCAGTGTTTCGGGTTGAGGCTCGTGATCTGGTTTTTGCCCTGGCATCATTCATCCTTAGGGATCCCAAGGGGTAGCTAGCCATCCCAGCATATTGCTGGGTTGAGACTACTTCAGTAAACCCCACACTTCCTGGTGAACTAATCCACCTGCACCAACCGGCCTCCAACTTTCTGTTTCATGAAACCCCCTCCTCAGCAGGCCTCAGAATCATGCTTCCCCCCTCAAACCAACAAAGGCCTCAGACAAACCTCATTGAAACTTTAAGCAATCTGAGACAGAGTTGACAAGGTAGGCAGTGAGAAGATCTGCATCCAGTGCTCTCTTTGTGGTCTCTACATTCGAGAGACTGGTCGCAGATCACTTCATTGTGCAGATCGGCTCTGTCCGTCGCAATAGTGTGAATCTTCCAATTCAATTCCCCGCCCCATTCCCTTGCTGAAATCTTTGTCCATGGTCTCATGCACTGCCAGACTGAGACCACCCGCAAATTGGAGGAACAACACCTCGTCTTAACATTAACATCAAATTCTCCATTTTCCGTTCAACCTACCCCCCTTCCCCATCATCTCTCTCACACGCACACACACACACATCCCCTTTCCCTCTGTCTTCTTTCACAGAGCCAAAATCAATTCTCAACCCTTATCATATCCAATTAACATCTGTTGTTAATCTGGACTCCTCCCCCTTGGTCAATCTTCAGTCTTTATTCTGATACCTTCCTGTTCTTTGCTTATATCTTGAAGAAGGGCCCAGGTCCAAAATGTCAATAATACAGTACAACTCCAATATCCGAAATTTCGGATAACTGAGGATATCCAAAGAAAATCAGAAATCCTCATTTCTCTGAAATATTTTTCGGACCAGAACTGACCAGGGATGTTGGGCTCCCAGCGGTGATGGGGACCTCAAGCTCCTGGGCGGAAGTGGGACACTCGGGCTCCCGGCATGAGCAGGGCCTCGGTGATCGGCGGTGGCGAGCATTTTTTTTTGGTGAGAATTAAACATTGTTGTTTAAACACTGTCACAAGTGATTTGCTGTTGTTACTGGGCTGCTTTTAAAAAAATGACCGGTTCTCCGAAAAAAAAGTTTATCCGAAATGGGTCCGTCCCGACCATTTTGGATAATCAGAATTTTGTTTCTCCTCAGGGGGAACTCAGCACTGGAGGGCAAAGTTTCAGAATAAGGAGTTGGTTATTTAAAATGGAGATGAAGGTGAATTTCTTGCCACCGAACATTTAGAATCAGAAGGCACTGGCGGCTGAATCACTGTATATATTCAACTCTGAAAGAGACTTTCGGACTATTGTTGTAAGGTCTATGAGAAACAGACAGATTGTGGAAGCCAAGATGGCGTGCATTGGTCATACACACCAACCTACTTTTCCAGATATGGTGTAATGTTCTTCTAAAAGTGCAGCAGCCGAGACTCCCTCTTTTCCCTCATGGATAACCACCAAGAGAATTCTCAAGGATGGAGGGTCAGGGAAAGTACTGTTTTATCTGTTAATTGGATTGCAGAAGCTGTGTAGGCCTCCAACTTGGACAGGATGTAGAGAGTTTCTATTTCTGTAATTTGTATTTCTCAGCCTTAAGCTAATTTATTTACAGCTTAGAAGGAGTCCTTTTGGCCCTTTGAGTCCATGCTGGCTCGCAGAGCATCCCCATCCCCCCCACATATCCCTATTTTCTCTCTCACATGCGAATGAGTTCTACCCTAACTTTCCTCTCATCTACCTCAAGGAGGGGTAATTTACAATGGCCATTTGATGCATCAATCAACACATCCTTGGGATATGGGAGCAAATTGTGAATCCATATGCTCCAACTCCACACAGGTAGAACTGGACGTGAGGATTGAACCCTTTACTGGAGCTGTGAAGCCGTGAGGGAGCAGCACTACCTGCAGCGCCACTGCCACCACATATTTTAACTGCTTGGGTTTATTAAAAGGAGAGACGATGGCCTGTTAACATGCAGAAATCCTTTGGCAGACTAGACAGGGTCGATGCAGAATTAACGGTGCCCTGTTTAGAACCAGCCACAATCACAGGCTGTTCAATAAGGACAGAGATGAGAAGAAACATCTTCATCCTGAGGGCTCTGGATGGTCAATCACGCAGTATATTCAGGACAGAGATTTCTAACTACGAAGGAAATCAAGGCATGGGGGTAAGGGCAGGAATGTGGGGATGATCTTGTTGAATGGCTCAACAATTTCAAGAGCTGAATAGCCTCCTTCTGATTTCTATGTCTTATGTTCATAGATACATGTATAAATTTGGTAGGTATAGGGATAGAGGAAAGAGAGGAGGAGGGGGTGAGATCAGGGGGAGAGAGAGAAGGGGGATGTGAGAGGGGGGAGTGAGAAAGAGAGGTTCCATGCATGTGTTTTGGTCTTGGCCCTATTGTTCACCTTAAATCGCCCACTGTCGCCACCCCCAGTTCCTTGGATATGGATAAAGGTGAGGAAGGAAGGGGTGTGAGAGAGAGAGGGAGAGAGGGAGGGGAAGTGAGAGAGAGCGAGGGAGAATGGTCAAGATAAAGAGGGGTGGAGTAAGAGAAATTACTTACCTCTGGATACAGGGAGGCGATATCCCTGTATAAAATAGAGTGGGAGTGTTGAGGAAAAGCAGGGAGTTTGGAAGCCTCTCTCTACAATGTAAAGGTGCCAATAAGGGTGATTTGTTCTCCTGGGAAGCACATCCTCACATCCCCTTCCTCCCGAACAGGCAGCTTTAAATTACCAGCTTGAGAGCCAGACTAGACACTGGGCTACTTGTCCAGCCAGGTTAACATCATTAGTAAAGTGGCATCATCAATTTTACTGGTGAAAGGCTTATTTTGACAGTAACATGTCTTGAAGTATGTGGGGAAGCCGAATCAGGTCAATGTTACTGAATAAATCAAATGTTTTGTGAAAAACTATGCAAAGAATTACATTCACTTGCTCTGGGTGGAAGTCTGGTTTACATTGAGTGACCCATTTGGACCTCGCTGAAATTTCTTGGGACTTTCTTTGAATTAGTTGCCGCTGTACGTAATTAATTGAGATGGGAAAGTTGCAACTGGAAAGAGACCATCAATGCTTCATAATGAAGTAACACTTTGAGTACTGAATTAGGGTCCTGAAAAATGTCGATTTAAATGATTCAGGGTCAATACAGGAACATGCTCCAAGTTTCATGATCCATTTGCAATTCTTATGATCATTTGGTATTTTTCTAAATTAGCTCTTGTTTCAGAAATAATGTCCAACGTTGTTTACAATGTGTTTATGGCATTGCTGGATCTAAAACTTCCAGCCTGGGTGCCTTTGAATCCTTTGTCCCGAAGTGATGCAGCAAAAGGCCATTTTGCCCCTTAATCCTGCTCTGCTATTCAATAAGGCTGATCTTTCACCTTATCCCAACATTCCTGCACAACCATTCTCAGCGGGGGGGCCACAGTCAGGGGTGTGATGTGTGACTAAAATATTTTTTTATAAGAGAAGTATGGAAGAATCCAATTAAACTTGACTGTGTTGCGGGGAAGGGGGCCCATGAACGTGAGTAAAATCCTAAGTGGGCCATAGCAAAAAAAGGTGACAATGGCTGCCATAACCCATGATTTCCTTAAATTTAAAAAAAATCTCTGTCCCTTTGTGATTTCAACCAATCTAAACTGTGCCATTAACCCATTTGGGGACTTCCTGTTTCCATGTTCTGTGCCAGAGCTGCTCTCTCCTTTATTAATGTGTCGCACTTTCTGGGGAATGCTTGCATTCTGCTTGTCGTTTACAAATGGTCCATGGTAAAGGAATGATGTATATGACGAGGGAAGGGGCTCGTGGAGTCAGAGAGGAGGGAGAAGTGGAGGGTCCATGTATGTGATGTGTGAATGAGGGGAGCATATTGGCCCCTCTGTTCACCCAGTATAGCCCATTGTAGCCACCCTTAACTCCTTGGATATGGTGGTTTCCCCTTTGGTCCCATTGATCCCATTGATCAGGGATCTGATGTCAGCCTGGCTGATATTTCAAATTTTCAGATGTATTGACTGAGTACATGACATCCCATACAACCCTAAGATTCCTTTTTCCTGCACGTGAGGTAGTGCAAAAAATACAATAAATAATGTAAACAAACTGACTCTGCAATACAGAGATTAAAAATCAATAAAGTGCAGAAATTAGAGTTCTTAAATAAGTCTCTGATTGAGTTTCTTGTTGAGGAGTCTGATAGTGGAGGGAGAGCAGCTGTTCCTGAATCAGGTGGTACGAGTCTTGTGGCCCCGACATCTCTTTCCTGACGGCAGCAGCAAGAACAGAGCGTGTGCTGGGAGGTGTGGGTCTTTGATGATTGCTGATGGCAGCGTTCCCTGTAGCAGCTCTCGATGGTGGGAACGTCTTTCCTCTGATGTCCTGGACTGCGTCCACTACTATTTTTTTGGCAGGGCTTTACACTCAGGGCTATTGGTGTCCCCATATCAGACCGTGATACAGCTGGTCAATGCGCTTTTCACCACTCAGAGATTTGCCAGGGTTTCCGATTAGAACAGGGCTCAGGATCTGCCCCTTGGGCCAACCATGGCACCAATCTAACTAATCCCATCTGCCCCTTTGTGGTTTGCACTCCTCTGCTCCGTCTATTTGATGGCACTTGATGCAGCAAAGGGCAAGGAGAAGCAGTGCACCTGCAGCTGCTCAGTAAAAATCTTGGCAACATTCATTTCAGGCCAACTTATTTGGCAGAAAACCCAAAGAGATGGTCTCATAAGCCTGTGCCACCTGGAAGGCAAGGCCATGAAGGGTGATCTTCATGGTCTAACAAGAAGCAGGTTTAAATGCAAAATGATCCCAGCTGTGAAAAATGCAGATCCAGTGCCTGGGACATGAGTTTTCCAGACAAGTTGAACATTAGGAAGTTGATTTTAACTCCTTCACCCTGTTAACTTTATGAACTCCCTAAGGCTAGAGCAGTGGTGTTCAAACTTTTTCTTTCCATTCACACACCACCTTTAACCCGGTGCCATTGCTGGACCACAGAAAATGCCGGAAAATAGAAAATGCCCAGAAAATAGCTGTCCAAGGTGCGGTAGGCACCTCGATCAGACCCAATATCTGAGCTAAAAGGATCGAGTATATCACAAATCAAATCTCAGTTAGCACAACGTCTTTACAGTGCCAGCAATCGGGACAGGGTTTCGAGTCCCGCACTATCTGTAAGGAGTTTGTACCATCAGTAGCAGATTCAAAACAGGTGTTGTCGGACCACAGAGCACTGGGTAATAGAGGTTCAACCTGCATTGGGCTAAAATTTAACGAGAGATTCCTTCGTACCACTCCAAGAAAGGACACTGGTCAGTGGAGGATCAGTTTCATCCAGAGTTATGCACATTAGCTCGTAATGAAATTTGATTCAGAGCGCAACTGCGTGGTGCTTGCTTGCTCCAGCCCTTGTCCTCCAGTGTAAGGCTATCTGAGTGGCAGCAACAAAATGGATCTGATTTTCAACCCAGCGTGTCTGAAGACAGTGGTTCCTGTTTATTTGAAAAGCAACCAGTTGTTACTTACTCCAGAAAGCATGATGTTTAAAGAGCCAACCCGCGTCAAGTATTGGTTAGAATGTGGTTGAAACTGCAAGAAAGTGTTGATGAAGGGTTCCGGCATTCTCATTCTCCCACTGATGCTGCTTGACCTCCAGTGGATTGTTTCTTGCTCATCAGGAATCCTTTCTCTTCCTGATATAGTGTGTGCCAAAAGCTGAAGTGAAACCCCCCAAATGTACCTTGATGGCTTTGTTCAGGAAGCTCAAGGTTCCCTCCACTTCCTTGCCTCAGGATCGCTCCAACACTGTGCTGCACACTGCTCCGCTCAGGAGGTCACCCATCGTCGAGGAGAGGAGGCAGCATTTCATTTTCTTTTCGTCTGCAAGGATGGACAGAGAGGACATGAGGATTCGCTTGCGTTGCCAAGGAATAGGTATTCATAAAGTGCCCTTATCACAGGATTGCTACTTTCGGAGAACTCGTTGGCAAATGGCTGCCATGAATGCCTGCCTATCTTCTGAGAAAATACAACAGTCATTGGTCTGATCAGCAAGATCAATGAGTCGCATTATAGAGAAGAGGTGGAAGATCTCGTGGACAGACAGAGGAACAACCTGAGTTTCAAAGTGGACAAGAAGAAGGAGATGATCAATGACTTCAGGGGAACCAGGAACAACCACCCTCCACTACACGTCAACAACTCAGTAGTGGAGAGCAACCAAGTTCCTTGGGTATTCACTTCACTAGTGACCTAACATGAACACACAGCATCTCTTCACTTGTCAGCAACTGCACTTCCTGAGAAGACTGAAGGGGGCAAGGCTACCAGCCACCATCATGCCAGCCTTCCATCGAGGGCGTCCT